>NC_137697.1:62901621-62994121 GCF_964034855.1 Anser brachyrhynchus
AGCTGAAGTTTTTCAAGATAAAATTGTTTACCATCTAAACAATTTGTGTTTGTCAGAAACACAGCAGCTCAAATATTTTTGCATTACGTTCAGCTCTAGGAAAAAACATAGGAGTTCATTCAAAATACTCCATAAAAGAAAAGAAAAGACAAATTCATTTAAATATATGAGAATTTACTGTGGTTGAAGAAATGTAATAAAAATCCACAGCAAACCTTGAATCTGTTTTAATAAAATATATGACACATTTCCCCCACTGGAGATATTATCAATACTTTTCCAAAAAAAATGGGATTAGGCTGATGTATTCTTTCTATTACTCAGAAAAGTCTTATTCACAGTTGTATTGTCTACATGTGTTTTCTGGGGGATTGAATACTCATGGCTATGAAAAGCTTACTGTTAGCCTTAGGACACAGTCTCGTGAGCTTCTGAGACACAGTCTAATAGAAAGGTTGCACCTAGCAAAGGGAGTTTCTATGAGAACCACCTTAATCTGCTCTAAATCCTGTATTTTGCACTGAAGTAATAAAAGAGTGGTAAACTCCAACCCCCCGAGCCACACAAACACAAAATATGCTTGTTTGTGTATTCTCACTTTTAAGGACTTTTTTATTTTTTTTCCTAGAGATATGTGGTATGGCCTGGGACAAAAGTGTGTGCTGAGGCAAGAATATTGCAGTTAGAAGCAAATCACATCTTTTTATGGAGTGTCTTTAACCTGTCATGGGAGATTGGTCTCACAAGCACAAAGAAAGTAGGTGGGAAATATTGAAGAGAGAAACAACAGGTGGTCTGGTCCGGTCTGCTCTGGGCGGGTGATCTGGAAGACCAGCAGAAGCTTGGAGAAAGAATCACAAGGGACAGGGAGACCAAAAAAAACCACAGCTGTGGGTGCCAGCACTTTCCCAGACATGCAGCTTTACCCGCAGTGACTTGCTGTGTCCATTTACCTTTGAGCCTTTCCCCTGTACGGGAGCAGCATATGCTCAGCTTGGCTGAAGGACATGGCGATTGATCGCTCTCACTAACACAGATGAGATTTAGCAGAAAAACAAGTTTCATTCACAGATCAATATCAAGTTTTCTGAGCTGGCAGTCAAGAAATTTTTTTTTTTTTTATTCTCACTTGTGAACTAAATACTTTTGATATAAAAATCATTGACAGGATTTACATGCAAAATGATGTACCATTTTAACAGCTGCTTCTGTAGAGTAACCATACCATTGGGTACTCTTGCTCTTACACAGCTCAGATTTCTAGATACTTATTTTCTATTATGTAAAAAGAAAAAAAAAAAAAAAAGCACTTTCAAAAAGATTTAATTTTCTCAGGTTACTTTACATCCATGCATCAGAATAGAAGCCAGTCCATATAAGCAAATATATTCAATAAATTAATAGGTGAGATGGAATAATGAAAACAGGAATTAATGCTTCCTTTTTTGGTTATGTATTATACTACTGGTCTGAAAGGTTATAAGTAATTAGAATAAATGGCTTATTGGTGACAGTTGTCTCTGTTGTTTTAGATGCTTGTATGAAATACAGAGAAGCCCTGATGGTGGAATGTATTTGCATTTGATTTGGACAGCTTTCTGTCACTTTCAGCTTAATAAGTTTTTACAAACCTCTTGAAATGTGCAGCACGTTTTTTGTTTGTTTGTTTCTTTGTTTGCTTGTTTGTTGTAAAAATATTTTAAAAATTGTTTGGAAGGAAAAACTAGAAACAATTAATAAAACAGCATTTATGTAAACTTCCAAAATGAAACTATGACTACTGCAATCTTTTATAAATATTTATAGTACTAATTAGAGAATTCATCCTAGTTTGCCAGTGAGTGGGGTAACTAAAATTCATTAGAGAAACAGTAAATGTAGAAGGCACTCTTAAGATAGATATAAACTAACATTGTGGTAATATGCAAAAGGCCTTACCTTAAACAGCTTTATATAAATTATCTGCTAAAGTACTAAATAAAAAGAAAACACAATACATAAAAGCAAATATAAACTCTACATCCTAATATTTGACAAGACTCCATTAATAATTTCTGTAACTTTTTTTGTGAAGAGGTGGTCATATCATATTTCTAGCTGCTCTGAGTTACAGTTGAGCTACCCAAGGTTTGAAATAAAGCTTCTTTCTTCTGACAGCAACTCTCATTAATTGTTGGAATTTCAAAAGAAACAAACAACAAAAATGAAACCAACATAAGACACATAAACAAAAAAACAGCAAGTTTTGCACTATGAGTTACTGGAATTTGACTGAGTGTATTGCCTTGTTTGTTTAACAACTCCAGTGAGTAGCTTCCTTAACTCTATCACTCCTTGACATAGGCTGCCATTGATTTTTTCATTCTCTGCTTTTGCTTTTAGGGAACTTTTGTTCCCTGCCGCACCAGATTTTATCCAGAATTTTCTGGCATGAAAAGAGACTGCTCCTTCAACATCAGTGGACACTGAAAAAGGCTGAGTTTTAGGCTGTTTGTACATTCTAAGTAGCTTGTCTTTTGCTTTTCTCCACAGCTATAATGCAGGAGTTATTCCATTACATTTATTGGTGACTGAACCCTGTGTAAAAGATAACGTATCTGTATAAAAGATAATGTTTCCATAGAAAAATTGACAATGGGAATTCATCAAGCATTCAGCAAGTACAGGTAAGAAACATTTCCACGGGGCTATACAGAGGACCAAAGCTAGGCTTGAGTCCCTGGGCAGCTCCCAGTACAGCAAGTAAATGGTGAGGTGGACTCTGGGTTTTATATAAAATCAACCAGATGGGATAGTTGTATAATAATTTCCTCAGAAATGAAGAAGGCTGAAGGAAGAGGAGACATTTAATAGAATATTAGCACAAAGGGCATTTAAGTACTTTTAAAATGCATTTTAAAAAATTTTACAACCTCAAATAGTTCTTTACTTTCAATGGTTCATCTGTATGTGCACTGGTTATGGTTCTATACGTGTTGTGTCAGAAAAACACTAAGAAAGCATCAGACTATGTCCTGTCATAGTAAGATACCATTTTTAAATTAGTTTGCTATTATTTTTACTGTAATGGAAAAGAGGGAGTAGATTGTGCATTGTAATACGTGACTCTTAAGGTCTTCACGGTTGTTGTTAAAGCAATAACCGCAAATGATCCCATGGAAACAATGAGAATAAATCTTGGTTAGTCTGTTTGGAAGGTGATGATAAGTGAAGACTGAAAATTCCACTATTTTAGCACTGGTGCTATAGCAAGACGTGCAGAATCCTGTCCATAGAATTCCATCCCATCAGGATTTTTCTCTGTTTTAAAATTACACAAGGAATCCCAAATATTTTCTTCTTGGTCACTTTATGGTATAGAACAAATTAGAAAATCTGGGAGGCAGAGGGAAGAGGAAAGGGAAATTTCTATTAAAGCCCAAATTAAAACAACATACACCCTCATTGTTCTTGAGGGAAGGCGAACAAGCTTGCAGTGGAATCAAAAAGTTGAAAGAGACCTTGGTCTGTCTGGGAAAGTCAGTATGGCTCTTTACGAGAATTGTCACAGTGTTTCATGACAGAGCATAACTGGAATTCCAGGTGCCTCAGCCCCCTGCAGCAGGTGGTGGGTGGGTGGGATATTGCCCATGAGTAGGATGTGTGAAAATGTCCCAACTCAGGGCTCCCTTTTTGAGTGGCTGACAGGCACGGGGCCCTGCTGCCAGCATGCACATTCTTGTCCTAGGGCTGTGACTACAGGAGTACAGATCTGTTTGATGTAACATGGAGAGTTACCAGGACACAAAATACACTTCAGAAATTCATTTTACCCTTTAGAAACTTTGACCTCTGAATAATTTAAGACTTACTAGAAATAATTTCACACGGTAATTTTTGTTGAGATGCCTGAAAGTAACTTTCCTTCTCTAATCTTCTCCAATTTTCAGCTTTCAATTCATTTTTGCAATCTGCATTTGGGAATTTACATTACTTTAGTAGTGTAGTGTAAATCCACAGAGAAGCAGCAGCAATTTTATGGTGGTTTATACTGCAGTCAGCAATAGAGAGAGACAGCAGAGAAAAGTGTAGAACTGGTTATTAAGGATGATTGAATGGAGAGCTATCACCCAGGCTGTGATGCTAGAAATCAGTACTTCACATGGGTATTTCAAATCCAGTAGATAAAGATACAATAACTGAAGTATCTGAGTGCAGATACAAAGGAGACTCATGAATACCATCCAGAGCCACCCTGAAACCAATCTGTGGATTGTCATGCTAAGAGAAGTCTGAAGTTACAAGGCAAAAAAAACAAACAAAAAAGTGAAATGGTGTAATCTGCAAGAAAAGTACATGTAGTTTTCACAGAAATCACCTTTTTACAGTCTGTCACCTTTATTTATTTATTTGTTTATTTATTTATTTATTTATTTATTTATTTATTTATTTATTTCTGTGAACTAAGAGTTCTTTTTTAATTGTAACAAAACTGTCATGGTACCACTTCATGAGGACAGTAACCTGCTTGTTTCTTCATAAGAAGGAAAAACATGAAGTGATAATTCTCAGACAGGAGCAGTTTGGTTCCAATGATCATTCTCTCTCTCTCTCTCTCTTTAAATCTTAATGGAATTACTTATTTATGTTTGCAGATTTAAGACTTAGAAAGGCTGAACATAGTTTTGTAAAAAAGAAAAAAAAAGGTGAAGTAAAGGTGCATTCTTGTACTGAACCTGCCTAAATCAATGATTTTCAGCATGTGGCTAGTGACTGCTTGGACACCAACGAACAACTTCTAAGGTCATATGAAAACTGATGAACCATCTTCTTTGTTATTTGAAACAAATGGGGAAAAAAAAAGGAAAAAAAAGTTTGAAATAACCTATTATTGCTTTGTTTTCAGGATCTGGTTGGTACATAGCAACATAATTTCTATTCCTTTATAACAATGACCTTTTTCATTGTAAACAATCATTTTCTTCTCATGAAGGACTTGATAATACCGCTGCTCTTTACTGGAATTTTGGACAGGAAGTTTTAGAAATTGCTTGTGTGAAGGCTCTGGCAGGAAACCAAAGTCTGCAGATTCACTCTTGATGCCCAGCCTAGGAAATGTCATTCAGTCTCTCCTTGCACTTCAGTCCTAAAGCACTTTTACAAATGACCAGCAGCCGCTGTTGGGAAGGAAGGATGCAAAGCTGTTAAGTTAAGGTGCATCTCTACAAAAATCTACGTGATCTTCTGTCCTGGTTTCAGTTAGGGCAGAGTTAATTTTCCTCCTAGTAGCTGGTAGGGTGCTATGTTTTGGATTAGGATGGGAAGAGTGCTGATAACATGCTGATGTTTTAATTGTTGCAGAGCAGTGCTTACACTAAGCCAAGGACTTTTCGGCTTCTCGCTCTGTCCTGCCAGCGAGCAGGCTGGGGGTGCAGCAGGAGCTGGGAGGGGACAGACCCAGGACAGCTGACCCAAACTGGCCAAAGGGGTATTCCATACCATCTGACATCATGCTAAACAATATATAGGGGTGGCTGGCCGGGGTGGGGGGCCGGCTGCTCGGGGATAGGCTGGGCATCGGTCAATGGGTGGTGAGCAATTGCATTGTGCATCACTTGTTTCATACACAGTATTATTAGTAATGCTATTATTATTATTATTAATAATAATAATAATTTTTATTTTTATTTTTATTATTTTCCTGTCTTAATAAACTGTCTTTATCTCAGCTCACAGACTTCACTTTCCTGTTTCTCTCCCCCATCCCAGAGAGGGAGGGGGGAGGCTGAGCGAACGGCTGTGTGGTGTTTAGCTGCCGGCCGGGTTAAACCACAACATCTTCAAAAATCAATGTGATCTTAAAGAATCCACACCAACAGTCCAGAGTTTCCTAAATGCAATTGTAGCGGTTGAATGACAGTGAGAACTCAGAATGCTCTATTGTTCTAACAGCATAAAATCAGCAAGATTTTTGTTTTTTTTTGGTTTTTAAATTTCAAAAGAAATTAATCAGTGCATTCACTTATGAATGTATTTCTTTTAACGTAGTATTATTGCTGTCTAGGGCAAAACTAAATATTTTAAAATTGTTTTTGTTTTGTTCTAGTTTTTCACCAATAGAAATCATTATTTCTCAGTATGATATTTTTAAAGCTGATCCTTACAAGAAAATTTGCAAATCTTCTCTTGGAGAAAATGTTTTGTACCAGTAACTCTGCTTGAATTATAGAATATTACCAGTAAGGACATCAGCCAATCTGATTAAACACAAAATCTGCTGGTGTGATTGGATCACAAGATGAGTCAATAAATAAATAAATATATAAATAATGCAAGCAGACTTTACTTTTTCCCCTAATTTTTGTTGGTTTTGTTGTTGTTGTTGTTTGTTTGTTTGTTTGTCCTGTTTCTCTTACCTTTCTGAGAGCAAGTGATGGAAAAATATCTCCAGCAAAAATCTCATGTAGCCAGTTCATCTGCAGTCTTGCATTTTGTGATGAAAAATGATAGAGATTTTTTTTTCTTTAAAAAGAAAAGAATCTACTCAGGAGAGAAACATTTTCTGTTGATAAAACCAGAGTGATTAATTTATATGTACTGCTGCCTTTGAGGCTGACAGTCACCATTTGACAGAATAGAGCAGCCAGATCTCTCAGAAAGGAATATTTCATAGCAAAACTTGGCTCTTTTTGAAAAACAAGGGAAAGGTGCCAGTGGCAGCACTGCCATAGGCCAGCTTCTGTCAGAGCAAAGGAATTGCCCAGAGAGGCAATGAGCTTTGGAGCATGTAAATGGCCTTTTCTACACCACTCATAGACTAAGGAGTCATGATTCTGTGTCTTTCTGATTTCCTTTTACATTTTAATGCTGTTTTGGGTACTTCACAATATAAACGTATTTCCTAGGAAGAAACTAATCTGATGTTGACAGCAACAATCTATGTGGTAAAAAAGTTCTAAAAGTAGAATACTAACTTTGTGTGGTGTGGGTGGCTAAGGAAAGTTTCAGGAGACAACTTATCTACTCAATCTGTAAGACAGAAAGTGTTTACCAACCATCCACCACCATGTCTAAGCCCATTTATATACATAGTTGTTTCTATTTGTTAGTATATCGTCTATTTTTTTGCTTACTTACTGTTCTTATATTATCTATAAAACTTATTCAGCTATATGACTGATTTTTTAAGATTAATTCCATATTTTTTTCTGAATGAGTAGCTAGAAGTCAATTAAAGAATTATATAGGTACCTAGCCAAGTTCTAAACCACCCTAAATGAAACCTTGTACTGCTAAATAGGGAGTGAAGCATCTAACTTAGAGACATCAAGTCTAACCTTCAACAAGCCACACGTTATCAAACCACTGCACACCTAACTGCTAATTTTTGCTTAGTGTATAACAGAGCAAACTTGAATTTTACTATTAAAGTCACTTAGGAAATTAACACAAATCTGAGTAAAAATATTTAAATATCTCAAAAAGATTGTTAGAAGTAAATATTGCAAAAACTGTAACAAGTAGTTTAGTGTTTTCTAATCTACATATCCATAAATCAACTATTATTTATTTCTTTCCCAGAACAATCAAGATGGATTGCATAAAGACTCATATCTCAAGATGTTCAATTAACTGAAGATCTAAGTTTAAGACAATCCTTTTAAAACAATTAGGTCAAAACATTTCTAGCTCGAGTCATTGCTTACCTAATTTTTTTCTCAGAATAATAAAACATTCAGTCAGATTTATATGCTTATTGTATTAAACTTAAAGACTCACGGGTTGTCAGAAACACCTTGTACATTGCACTACCAATAAACAGAAAAGCAACAAATTTAGCAGACTATTTAAGTGCTGTATTGTCCTCCTGAAAGAGGAGACAAAACGTAGCCTCTCTAATTAATAGAAATCAACTACTGTCTAAAGGAAAAAAAATATGTCTCTGTTTCCACTGTAATTTACACCTTAATAGATTAAGTCCAGATTCCAATAGCTTTCCTCATAATATAATTTTATTTATTTATTTATTTATTTTACTCCATGAGTACGTACACAGAACTGAATAAAAATATTGGGAAGTATGATATTAATCACTGTTAAAAAGGATAGCAAGATCTGCTTTCATTGGTAATATAAATCAAAAGCATTGTATGTTTAACATTTTGCAGTCCAGTCATCAAGAGCATTAAATATTTATTACTTAGAAAAAAATCTTTACTCTCCTATTCTCCCCCAATAATTGCATTTGTCTTTCTTCCACCAATAAATCCAGCATTCAGCGCAAAAATATGAAGAAAATAAAAGGGACAGTGATAAAGTTAAATAATTTTATAGCAAGTTTCAACGATATTGATGCTGCTATTTTAAGGGAATAGAAAAAAGAGAAAAAATCTTGCAGAAATGTATTTTCTTATAGGTAGAGCTGTTGTTCCTTTAGTTACACCTGAATTAAAAAAAAATTGCTGAAAAGTGTCCTTTGTATACCTTCTTGCAGTAATTATATACTCAGGCTGTATGAACAACGACATAAATATGCAAGTCATAGCATAGAATATGATATCATTTATAGAAAATGCAGATATTGCAACACATAATTTTTCTTATAAAAAGAAAAACTTATCTAGTTTATGTATGTATTGTTCCTAGGTACTTTGTGAGATTAATTATTTGTGGCTCTCCTGGACCATTCTAAGGACAGAGGGAGAAATAAAAAAAAAAAAAAGAGGTGAAGGGTATTGTTCTTTCTGAGATTTGAAGGATAATGTAAAAGAATCTCTAAGTATGTTTATTGAATAATAGCTAATTCACTCCACTAAGATTTAAACCTATATTTAGGGAATATAGCTGCAAGAGGCAATGAGAAGGTTGTGTAACATCAGGTAGGCTGAGGAGCAGTTAAACAGGTGGATCCTAGCACTAAGGGTTCATATCAGGGATATCATGAAGAAACTGACAAATCTCGTACAGCCTAGGAACTATTATCCATTGTTGTTGTTTCTTGTGGGAACCAGGGCTCCAGTGCAGCCAGGAGCATTTTGAGGAGTATCACGAAGGATTACTGAGCCCTGGGAGCATCAATAAAGGACTCTGGAGTGCATTTTTATTATTATTATTTTTTTTTCATTACTCTTGCCAGTCAAAAGAAAGGGGATTGAAAGGGTCAGTTATATTGGGTTTATATGGCAAATATTTGGTAACAGGAGGTTGTAAGAGTGGCTTCTGTGAGCAGAGCCCAGAGGCTGCCCCATGTCAGATCAGAGACAGCTGCAGCTGCTCCAAAAGGGACCCACCATTGGCCAGGGCTGAGTCAGTGAGAGAAGCTGGTTGTGCCTCTGGGAGAACAGAGTTAAGGAAGAGTGACAAATGTTGTGCAATATCTAAGAGAGAGGAGTGAGATGATATTGAGAGAAATAGGGTGTGATCTGTGAAGCCACAAGATCAGTGTAGAAGGAGAGCAGAAGGTACTCCCGGCACCAGAGCAGAAGTTCCCCTGCATTCTGTGGAGAGGCCTCTGGTGGAACAGGCTGCCGCCCTGCAGCTGATAGGGGCAACAGAGAAGATCTCTCACACTGCAGCCTGTGGAGGCGCGCACAGTGCAGCAGGGGAACAGAGTGACCATAAAGGAATAATGGAGATGAAGCATTATGGACTGACCACAATGCCCATTCTCTACTCCCTTGTGCCGCTTGGGGGAGGATGTAGAAGAGGGTGGGTGGGGGGGAAGGTGTTTTGGTTTGTCCTTGTTCTAGTCTGCTAGTGATAGGCAGTAAATTATATTAATCTCCTTACATTGTGTCTGTTTTGCCAATGGTGACAATTGGTAAGTGATCTCCCTGTCCTTATGCCAGTCCTTGAGCCCTTTCCATCCTATTTTCTCCTCTTTTTCCTTTGAGGAAGGAGAGTGAGAGACTCTTTTTGAGAAACCTTGTCTATTGGGGACTGATGGGGTCCACCTGTCAGAGAAGAAGAGCACCTTTAGTCATAGGCTTGCCAAGCTGAAGAAAAGGGCTTTAAACTGAAGTTGCCAGGGCATAGAAACCTCAATCCATCCTGCTCCTTCCAGTTTGATACCAGTGTCAGTGATAGAAGCCCAGAGTCTGGAGAAGGGTCAAAGTTCATCAAGACAGCACCTGAAGAATAGCACAAAGGAATTTCCAGTTATGCAGCTTCATCGGGGACCCAACTTAAACTTCTCTGTGCTAACACATAGCACGGTGAATAAACAAGAGGAGATAGAGCTGTACACATCCCTGCAGGACTATGACCTCTGGCATTACGGAGACATGGTGGGATGGCTCCCATGGCTTGAGTGTTGGAATGGAATGATACAGGTTCTTTAGGAAGGACAGGCAAGGGAGACGAGAAGGGGACATTACCCACGATGTCAATGAGCTGCTGGAGTGCACGGAGTTCTTCCTGAAGATGGGTGAGGAGCCTTGGATGCAGTGCTCATAAAATGGTGGAGTTAAGGAACCTGAGGGCAGTGAGAAGGGAGCGCAGCAACCTCACTACCCTGGACTTCGGGAGAGCAGACTTTGGCCTCTTCAGAGATCTGGTTGGTAGAACAGAGTCTTAGAATCGTAGAATCATTCACGTTGGAAAAGACTTCTAAGATCATCTAGTCCAACTTTTGAACAAGAACTAGAGTCCATCACTAGACCATGCTACTAAATTCTTAACCTACATATTTCTTGAAGACCTCCAGGGATGATGACTCAACCACTATCCTGGGCAGCCTGTTCCAATGTCACATAACTCTTTCAGTAAAGAATTTTTTCCTAATATCCAAACTAAACCTTTCTTAGCACAATTTGAGGACATTTCTCCTTGTCTTAGCACTTGGTGCTTGGGAGAAAAGTCCAATCCCCACCTTTCTATAGCCTTCGTTAAGGTATTGTACAGTGTGATAAGGTCTCCCCTGAGCCTCCTTTTCTCACAGCTAAACAACCCCAGTTTCCTGAGCCAATTATGGCAACCTGAGTGGTGTAGTTGACACGCTGGAGGGAAGGGAGGTCATCCAGAGGGACCTGTACAAGCTTGAGAGGTGGGCATGTGTGAACATCATGAAGTCCAACAAGGCCAAGTGCAAGGTTTTGCACCTTGGTCGGGGCAATCCTAAGCACAAACACAGGCTGGGGGAGTTGGTTGAGCTCAACATGGGCCGGCAATGTGCACCTGCAGCCCAGAAAGCCAGCTGTAACCTGGGATGCATCAAGAGAAGAGTGGCTAGTGGATCAAGGGAGGTGATTCTCCCTCTCTTCTCTGCTCTAACCTGGAGTACTGTATTCATCTCTGGGGCTCCCAGCACAAGAACATGAACCTATTAGAACAGGTGCAGAGGAGGGCCACGAAGATAGTCAGAGAACTTGAGCACGTCTCTTATGAAGACAGGCTGAGGTAGTTGTTCAGCCTGAGAGAAGAGAAGGCTCTGGAGAGATCTTATAGCAGCCTTCCAGTACCTAAAGGGGGCCTACAGGAAGGCTGGAAAAAAACCTCTTTATCAGGGAGTATAATGATAGCACAAACTGAAAAGGGTAGATTTAGATTAGATATTAACAAGAAATTCATTGCTATGAGGGTGGTGAGGCACTGGACGAGGTTACCCAGAGAAGCTGCGGATGCCCCATCCATGGAAGTGTTCAAAGCCAGGCATAATGGGGCTTTGAGCAACATGTACTAGTGGGAGATGTTCCTGTCCATGAAATGGGGGTTGGAATTAGATGATTTTTAAGGTCCTTTACAACCCAAACCATTCTATGATTCTATGAAGAAAATGGACACACTGGAAACCCTTGCTTATGAGTGTGTATTCCTGCCATCACTGTTTCCATCCCTTAAGGCATCAGGTAAACTGAGCCCTGGCTTCGTTAATATCCGATGTAGGGAAAGAATGAGCTGCTTTGCCCCTTTTCTTTTCCCCAGTGCTCTTATACAGCTGTGTTCATAATATGGTAGTGATCAAATATACTTTTAAAGAATATATAAATAAGTACAAATAAGGTATAAAAGATTCTCACTTTTTTTCTTTCTTTAGAGAGGTATCATGAGCAGAGACTTGTTTCTGATGTTTTCCATCATAGTTTCTATGGGTAAGACATGCTTTCAGGTCAGATACATCTGTTTCAGGAAAAGATGCTGACAATATTGGCTCAAGAGTTCAACTAGTGATGTTACAGAATTTATCATAGAGGAAAATGTTTGTTAACTCAACAGGTGATGTTTTCTCAGAATTATCCAAGAGAAAGAAAAAGTCTCAAAACTATATTAAAAAAAAAAAAGTAAAATTTTCAGAGTGAAATGATAAAATGACAGACAAATATATTCTCCTAGTACCAGATTGACATTAGCCAGAATATCATTCATTTCTTTGACAAAAACAAACAAACAAACAAAAAAACCTGTGTCAACAGTTGTAGTGATGATGAATTGCAAGATGAGATATAAGGGACATTGAAATGACTGAATAGTGACTAAATATTGAGAAACATATGAAAAGTTCTGAAACTCCAGGAGGGAAAAAAAAAAAAAAAAAAAGAGGAAAGAATGTGGCAATGATAATGGCACAGACTGCACAAGCAGTTGCTTTTAGTTTCCTGCATAAACTCTTTCTGTGGCTCCAACACATTCAAGAAATCTACAGTTTTACTTCAAAATCTGCCATATAGCCCTGTCACATATAGAGGGCCCCTTAAAAGTTGTATGGCTGCAAGATCTGTCATATGTGTTTATCATCTAAATGGCAGAAAAAAAAAATCCAAAGAAAAGGAAAAGATTTTATGAGTCCAGTCCATTTTACTGCCAGAAACACATTCCAACTAAGAAAATATGTTAAGTTCCATTTTAAGACTAATTAGATTTTGCCTCTCTTATTCCATCCAATAGCTGTTGTCCCAGAACGTCACTCCTCTCACACAAACCTCCATCTAATTTCAACCCATATTTATTCATGACTGTTATGCTCATTTGTTCTTGTGCCAGTACCATCCTTCAGTTTAAATAGCTCTTCTCTTCCCTGGTATTTTTTGAGAGGACAATTATACTCCCTTTTCTTCCCTTGTATTGCTAGTCTAAACAAGCCAAGTTCCCTTACTCTCCTCATCAGTTCCCTGATCATTTTAGTAGTACCGCTTGGCACTTTCTGCAGCTAGAGTCCATCTTTCTTTCATGTGGGTGACCAAAGCATACATAGTATTCATGATGAGCTTTTCTTGACGCCTTATGCAGAGGCTTTTATAGGTTCCCTGTCTACACTGGGAAAGCCATACTTGATGAATTTCCTTTTTTCATGACCACAGCAATATTTAAGGCTTCTAGCTGTGCTGTGATTGATTAAAATACTAAATCTTTCTTTTTCTCTGCCAATTCCTATTGATGAGTTGCCTTTTTGTACTAGCAGTTCTTGCTATTTTTTTTCCAAATGTATGAGATGGTATTTTGCACAATTAAATTTTATCCTACCACAGATACCTCTGTTGACCAGGTCATTCAGTTCTTTCTGTATGATATTCTGATTCTCCTGTGTATTGATGATGTCTCAAATTTGTGCTATCAGTAAATCTAATTATTACATTCCCACTCCTTATTCCCAGGTCATTACTATTGTACTCTCTATGCAGCAGTCTGAGTTACACTAGTAATTTCTGCTGAGCCCTCTCAGTAAAGTCTGTTATCATTTCTCTTTTGTCCTCTTTTATGGTTTCCTGTTGTAAAAACAATTTCAATCATCTTAAAATAATTACTTCCCTTGAGATATCATTCCATGATACGCTGTATTGAAACCAGGTGAGATGGAGTCCATCACTCACCCTTCACTCCATAAAATACATCTTGTCAAAGGGATATTTATCATGACTAAAATAATACTTGCCAATGTTTTTGTATGATTTTTGTCAATCTATTCAATTCAACCTGTATTTCCATATATATATATGTATATAAATATATATCTATATACATATAGATATATATGCTTCTTTTTAAATGTGTTCAAAAACCCTGTACAAGACTGATGTTGGACAAATTGGATCATGTTTGTTCTGAATAACTTTCTTTGGTATGGATGTGTTTGCTGCTCTGCAGTCAGATAATATCTTAATATCTTCTTAAAGCTGTAAGATTAGTTATGACATCTTTCTAGTGGACTTAGCATTATGTATCAAACCCTATACACTCTGGAGAGTTTATCTGCCACCTCAGTCTGTGTACATTGGCCTTCTTCATACAGACAGGACAATATCCAATGTTAAATATCATTCTAAGAAAGAAAGATACTCTTCATCTGTAGAATATCAGATAAAAATATTTTTTAAACCTAAGAGAACTTTCCTATGGCACCTTCATTAAGACACACGAGTGTAAAAATGCTCTCAAGAATACAAGAGGCCTGAGGTATATATAAACAAGGATCTGTTCATTCCAAAGAAAGGAGAGATGTCTGGGAAGTTTCAAGAGTGCCGAAGGAACAAAATAGCACAAAGAAGTGGACTGAAAGGGGGAAAATGGAAGATTTGGGTGTTAGCTGGGATTTTCCTCTACATATGACTTGATAAGATGATTAACATTTATCATAGTCGTTAGCAACATTGTCATATCTCAGAGAAAAATATTTTGTTTTCTCTGTCTATGACGTTCAGGTAGGTTTTCCTTTTAGATGGTTTTGTGGCACCAGATGAGATCTTCATTTCTGTATTCAGAATGCAGAAAGACTGGGACAGATGAAAAGTAGAGCAAGAATAGCTGAGGCTTCTGCGGTGAAGTAGAAGAAAAGAGGCGCTGAAGGAAAGAAGTGTTTGATAAGCACATAAGTGAAGACTGTCCTGGAAGGATGGAGGGAGAGAGTGAGAGCAACCACAGTGAATATCTGGAGAGAAAACATATGCTATTCTCAATGTTTTCCTTTATTTGCTTATGAAGGACCTTTTATGAAGGTGATTTGTTTGCAGATGACACCAAGTTAGGTGCGTGTGTCAATCTGCTCGAGGGAAGGAAGGCTCTGCAGGAGGATCTGGATAGGCTGGACAGATGGGCTGAGGTCAACAAGGCCAAGTGCCGGGTCCTGCATCTGGGGTGTAACAACCCCAAGCAGCGCTACAGGCTGGGAGATGAGTGGTTGGAAAGCTGCCTGGCAGAGAAGGACCTGGGAATACTGGTTGATAGGCAGCTGAATATGAGCCAGCAGTGTGCTCAGGTGGCCTAGAAGGCCAAGAGCATCCTGGCTTGCATAAGAAGCAGTGTGGCCAGCAGGTCTAGGGAGGTGATTGTCCCCATGTACTCGGCTCTGGTGAGGCCGCACCTCGAGTGCTGTGTTCAGTTTTGGGCCCCTCGCTACAAGAAGGACATGGAGGTGCTTGAGAGAGTCCAGAGAAAGGCAATGAAGCTGGTGATGGGTCTGGAGAACAAGTCTTACGAGGAGCAGCTGAGGGAGCTGGGGTTGTTTAGCCTCGAGAAGAGGAGGCTCAGGGGTGACCTTATTGTTCTCTGTAGGTACCTTAAAGGAGGCTGTAGAGAGGTGGGGGTTGGTCTATTCTCCCACGTGCCTGGTGACAGGATGAGGGGGAATGGGCTAAAGTTGCTCCAGGGGAGGTTTAGGCTGGATATTAGGAAGAACTTCTTTACTGAAAGGATTGTTAGGCATTGGAGTAGGCTGCCCAGGGAAGTGGTTGAGTCGCCATCCCTGGAGGTCTTTAAAAGATGTTTAGATGTAGCCCTTAGTGATATGGTTTAGTGGAGGTCTTGTTAGTGTTAGGACAGAGGTTGGACTAGATGATCTTGGAGGTCTCTTCCAACCTAGACGATTCTGTGATTCTGTGATTCTGTGATTTAAATCATGTATAAAATTAAAGATCATTATATCACTTGAATCTGTATTTCATCTGTTTACTCTCTGTCCTTTCTTTTGTCAATTTTAGTAAGACTAAGCTGTCAAGAAAATTCACATCATATCATACTTTGGAGAGTGTTGGATGGAGATGGGGCATAGGGAAGCTTTTGTCATCTCCTTGTTTCCATTACATGGTCTCCTCTAGGTGGCTTGGCCTGCTGACATCTAGGTAAATTATGATCAAAATCGAGACATGAGTACTCTTTGTGTATATACACATATATATGTATATTCTCGATGTATATTCTCAACTGAGGTAATAGAAAGACATAATTGCTTAAATAATAAAAGCATAAGAGAATGCCTACAAACCAAGCAGTAAGACCCTTCCATCCTTTTGAAGAAAGATACCTCCTCCACCTGAGAAACTATTTGCTGCATGCACCTCCTAAGTGTGCTTTAGAAACTTTAGAAGCTTTAAGCCTGATTGAATGCCCACAAATGAGGGCGGAGGGATGTGTTGGCCCTGGGACTCTCCTTGATGAATAACAACATAGCCAACATGGGGTGTGAGCCTGGAGATTCATGGGGCTAGAAGGAATTATGCTACAGAGGTCTTTTAGGTACAGATCCACCTATACAGTATTGTTCTAAATTGTAACAAAGTCAGAACTGGAAGAGCAAGATGACAGTGTCCTGCTGGAAAGGGTGTTAAATTACTGTTGAAAGCTATCCCTGTGGTGGAAGCATAAAAAGTGCAGGCTGGATATTTGGTATCCAAGCAAATTACTTGCAAAATTATTACCTGGAGCGGTACCAGCTTTTGTCTGTTTAGCATTCATTAACATTGCTGCCACAGTTCTGTTTGCAGGCTTGTGTTAAAGCTCACGTACATGCCAAGAGAAAGAAACCTGAGGAAGTGAGAGAAGTGAGAAGAGAGAGAAACCACAGGAGCAGAGCATGGCCATTCACTCCAACCAAAGCAACCCTGCCCAGCTTTCCCAGAGCACAGCCACAGAGAGAAAATGAAGAGAAATTACAATGGCTGCACAAATCAACCGCACAAGGTAGGAAGATCCACACTATTACTATGAACCATGTGTTATATATATTCCTGAGTACACAGAAACAGAGGATAACCAAAATGAGGTAGCATTCATGACAATAAAAACAAAATTATTTGAAAGGAAATTACTTATACTGTTATCTTTCACTTTTAAAGTAGGAAATGTTACTCCCTTCCTTCACCCACGGCCTTCTATGGGCACATCTTACAGATTTTTAAGAGCACATTACTTACTTTGAGAATTCTCCGCCTCCTATGGATGTTTGTCAAATGTATCTTCCTGAATACTATGTGCAGGAAATCAAAAAACTTTTATTCAGACAATAAATCCTTATTGATAACCCTCACCTTTTCTCTGGAGCAAGGACTGTGTACTAGCTTCCCCAAGACATTAGGTTCCAGTCTGTATGCATTGAAAACCTCTGCAGCCATTCAGGGGACTGGAAAACAGGGATGTTTGAAATCAACAAAGATTCCTGTTAGCAGAAGTAGAATGGTCAGGCATGCTTTAGGGGAGGGGAGGTCTAGGATAGCAGACTGTTTATTAGGGCTGTAATCTTGCACAGGTTTTATTGTACTTTTAGGGAAGACAATTTTAAAATCTTGTCTAATAGTTTTGCAAGTCTTTCTTTTTAATCGATTGGAAAAAAAAATGAATGAAAGTGGAGGAGGGGATTTTTTAATTTTTTTATTTTTTATTTTTCTCCTTTTCAACAGGGTCAAATAGCTCTTCAAATTTGGATCAAATATTATGGCAGCATCAGTTCTAGACAAAACTCCACTCTTGGGTAAGGAAGGAAAAGAGGGAAAAGAAAAAGGTTGGTGAAATATCTAGCTAAAGAATACAGTAATTTACCTTTAGGATTAGTGATAGTCAGGAAGGATTTCACAGAGGGGACAAAGCAGGCAGTAGCAAAGAAATTGAAGCCTAACACTACCTGGTGTGGGATATAATCTGGGTCAGTTTCAGCACATCCTTAATCCTTGCCACATCCCATCCTGATGCCACAATCCAACAGAAAATGACCTAGAATTTAGTTTTCCTAACCAGAGGTTCATTCCTGCTTCCCTCACTAGATTTGCTGCCCATATATGTAGCATCAGATGATGGAATTGCATCAGAGAAAATACTCCGAGCCTCTCCTGACTGGTGGCCAGCAGTAAGGCAAGAAAATTTATATCTAAAAGGCTGAGTAACACATATTGGAGAGTTAAAAAATGATTCAGGCTTTCAAGCCCTATGAAGGACTTGTGGCAAGGAGCTGAACAACTCTGATAGGAAAAGCTTTTGTTTTCAAATTCACTTTCTCTAAGCAGGAATGTTTTTACATGGTATTCTGTAAGGTGATACACTGCTGGAATTTTAAATAGCAGAAAAGTATTTAATTCAACTTCAGTGTTGCTAAATCGAGCAAAGGATGTATTCTTAAACATAGTAAACTGAAAAGAGTTGTAACTGCAAGGCAATAGCACTTCATTTTATTTTTTTTTTTATTTATTTTTTTTCCAAAACAAACTGTTAGGTTACACCTGGAACACTGTTTTCTCCTCACCACCACCAGACCCTTCCCCCCAGTTCCAAAAGACTGTTGGGAAAATAGAGAGGATTTGTAAAATCTCTTTTCCTTAATAGAGGATTGAGTAGCATGGAGATGCAGACTGCAACCACTGCTTTTGGAATACACCATTGTTTCATTAGACTGCTGTTATTAATAGCAGATAACTGTTCAGGCACCACTTTCAGTTATTCCCTCATGCAACAGGCTTACATGTTCACTCCTAGTTGCCCTCTCAGAGCAGCAGTGGGGAGGCCAGCCCCAGCTGCAGACTCACAAGCTGATGGTCATGTTACATTCAGTATGGGTCTTTGGAAAAGTCCTCTGGTGTCCTTGTCGTATCAGGTATGTATATAGCCCTGCACATACCAGTCACCAATGCTTAGTGGTCCAAAGAACGTATATTGCTGATGGTGCCAGTGTGCACTGGTGGCATCCAGCAGGTCTGACTGTTTATTGGTGTCCTGGTCTGTCAGTTCTTGCAGATTCAACAGGACTTAGCCTCAAGAGCTTGTCAGTCTTTCAGAAATATCTTCATGCTTCTTTCTCAGCAAGTACATTCCCTCTCCTTGGCCACCTCTTCTCTGGTATCTCTTTTTCCTTCCAAACCTGTGAGTACCTGTTGAACCCATTCCTACCAGCTCATGCAGAAGGAATTTCTGTGGTGGAGCATCAAGCCAAAAGTCACCAAGAGGCCTGAGAGTACATGTCTTAGAAGGAAGGGGTAAATGGAGATAGTTTCTCTGACCTGACAAAGAGGAAGCTAATGGTGGCAACAACCTTCAATACTTGACAATTACTACTCTAAGCCACAAAGACAATTACGTTTATTTCTATTTAGTCATGAAAGATTGCTAAGCAAGGGGCATTGTCCATAAGTCTTCTTTTGGGGTATTCAGGGTGTGCACTGGGAAAAAAATTCTAATTGGAAAGGTCATTGGAACAGGCTATGCAACATGATTGTGCACGTGCCATCATTGGAGGTTTTCTACACTCAATAAGATCAAGCCACAGTTGATCTGATTTAGTTTTGGCTACCTGCCTGCTTCAAGCAGGAGTTGGGGTTAGATGACCTGCAGAAGTCCAACCACCATTTATATAATTCTATTAAATATTAAAGCATGCGTTCCTAAATGTTGTTAAGGAAGAAGTCAGTTTTCTCTCTGGTGTTTTCTGCACTGAATAAACTCTCTTTGGTCAAGGAAATTTTCCCTCAAACTATCTCAACAAAACTTTCACCAGAACTAATACATTTTGGAAGCATATGTTTTGGAATGAAGTGATATTTTCTGTTCTGGGAAAAAAAAGTAAAAATAAAAGATAAAATAAAATTCTATCCAGTTTAAATATAATCCATTGTATAGTATTATTGCTCAAGTCAGCTATGAAACACTTCAGACAACTTTGTCAATACACTTATAAACATTGCATACTTTGTGATTTAAAAAAGAAAAAAAAAGAAACTGATCTTCAAATATGTGTTTTTCAAATTTCTTAAGACTATAAAACAATTTGTAATCAAAATTCATAACATAAGCCATTTTTCAGCTAGAGTTACGAATCTGTTTTCTGAACTGAGGACTTAGGGTTGGTTGAATCAGTTTTATTCAGATTTTCCTTCTACTTAATGCTAAATGGCACTATTAATGCACGTATTCTGCTGAGTGGGGAACATGAAAATAACCTCACTATTTGGGTTTCATTTTGGAAAGCTTGCTCATCCTTGTTCAACCTAATGCAATACCTACCAGATCACCTTCTGATGGATTCCTGGTGAGGCACAAACAAGTCCAAAGACAAATTTCTCAGGGGAGTAAAGAGAGCAAAATTAATTTGGGGAAGATAACAATTAATAGATCAATGGTAATTCATTTGGTATCTTGGCAATAGTGTGAGGTATGATCCTCCTTCTTGTTAAAAAGTGTGAATATAAGCAGTGTTGACATTCAGTAGAGAGCTCTGCTCCTTTTCAGGGCCTCAGAAGCATGGGGTATGGGGGCAGGTGGTTTTGTGAGCTTCCCAGAAACTCCAGGCTGAAGTTGAGCTGTGAAATACAGTTTCGTATTTCAGCTTCAGTGCTCTGCTGTGAGCTTCACACCACCTCAGTGATACCTATATATACCTGGCTGCCCTAAGGCACGTCACCTCTGTAAGCAGGTGGAAGACTACAGTAACAATTTGGGCATATCTGATGCAGATTTCGTATCTGTTCCAATTTAATAGGGCAGAACATAGTGTGTAAATACCTATTCTGAGTTTGCTTTCAAAAATCAGTGAAGGTCCAAAAGGTTTTTTGCCCCTGACCTTTTTGCAGGACAGAGATGCATGCTGGGGGTGATTGCTCCTCTACATGGCTGGTGGCTGGTTTTGGAGAAGGGCACATGGAGTTTCCTCTGATTTGGGATTGATGGCACTGTGATGAAAGTATAGACCCATTACAATATGTGCTTTTTTTCCACTCTTGGCTGCATGAAGACCTCCCTGGGTAGAACATTTCCATTAACCTTTAATGTGCAAGGCTTGAGTTTTTCAATGTAATTTACAGCAATCTTTAGAGCATATAGTTAAATTTCTCTACTTTTTATAACTGTTTCCCTGGATAGAAATACCTTCTAAAAATCTAGTGTAACTGATTGCAAGACTTATCCACTTTAGGAAACTGTATTAAATTTAGTGAGAGAAATGAGTCTGGTGTCCTGGTCATCAGATTCCCCAAACAGCTTGTTCTGCAGGCAGCTGTGACAAGCTTTTCCAAATAGATACTCAGTAATAGATGTCAGGCTTAGTGAAGAATATATTTAGAAAAACCATGTACAGAACTGTTGAATCCTCATAGCTAAAATAACAAATGGCAGTGGTTGCAGTTTAAGATGCTATAGTCTTGACAGAGGAGAATGTTTTCCTAAGGAATGATTTTATGTCAGTTTTTAGTTATTAAAATGAACATATTTAATTTTGAAGTCTGGGTAACATGCAGAACAAAGGAAATCAATGTAACAAAGTTAATAATTTTGATTCTGTGACTCTTCTATTGAACAGTAATTTAGCTGAAAAGTAGCTGCTTTGATTAGGTGTACAAATATAGAAATGTATTGATTACTGGACTGAAACTCCTTGAAGTGTTCCCTTAAAGAGACCAATGTATCTTTTAAAAGGAAAAGGTCTTACTAATCTTTCCACTTACATAAAGGTTTGTGAGTTGACATCTCATTAAATAACAGATAATTATTGACTTCTTTATGAGCTATCAGCAAACTTGGGTGATATTATGGTGAAGAGCATTTACAAAAATGTACAGAATCATAATTTGATTCCAGCTCATAGGTGTAAATCTTGTTAACTGCTGGAGACTGAAGCAGCAGAGTGAATTGTGAAACACCTGAATTTGCATAAAGTCTGATCCCTGGGAATCTTTGCAACCTTACTATCTCTCACACTGGTATTATTTTTTACCTCTAGTCCCCTTTTCTGAAACAATGAAATAAAAATTAATCTGTCTTTCAGGATCTTTTACAACTGCTGCTTTGGTGTTCATGCACCAGGCTCCACTCACAGCCTTTAAGTCATAAAATCATATCCTATTTGACTTTTCCCCTCTGTGATCACCTGAAGAATGTCTAAGAATTCACCCTCTGCTGGATGTCCCTTTGGAATAATCAATACAGGGAGTCCCTTTAATGAGTCACCATTCTTTGTTTTCCTATGGTAGTCTTTTTTCCTTTCCTGTTCATACCATGAGGAAATGTTTACAACAGAACGTTGCACTAGCAAAATTCTTCTCAATAATACTCATTCAATATAGATACATAGAATCAACATTATAATTTGGCCTCAGATCCGTTAGGAAACGCTGTAAGAAAAGCATAGGTCCCATCCCACATTTGAATAATTTGTATGGAAATCCTGGTTGAAGCATTTCTTAAAACAAATAACAGATAGCAAATATATATATATATATAATAAATAAATGTTTCATCCATTTGACAACAGTTCTCAAACTGAGAATTAATTACATAGCCAGTAGAAGTCAGAGATGGTTTTTCCATTGTTCATTGCAACAACTTCAAAAGCCATACAAATAAATTCATTCAGGAGGGTGAGAGGGAAAGTTCTTGTCCTCTGCAGATATTTGGGGTGCGTGGAAGGAGCCTGTACCTTTTAGGTGTAAAGAACATAGAAGAAAAAGGAGAGGTCTATCATATCTATGTGAAAGATGAATGTAAAATAGTCTAAGGCATTCAATTACATTCCCTCTAAGTCAGTGAATGTACCTTCATACAGTGACTTGTTCTGCCTTAATAAAGGTATATAAGCCCATATTTAATCAGATATTTCTTTAAGGGATTGAACGTGAAGAGTGTTTGAGGGTAACCTGAACACAATTTTATATTCAAATTTTATATTTGATCACACATTACATCTACAGAGACAACATGAAATAGTTTAGTATTAACAACCAACTTTTCTTCCTTCCATATAACCACAATGAAGTGCTAACAAGGATCTTTGTGACAGTGCTGTCTAGATCATGTTCTTTTACAACATAATTCTTGTAACCCAAGTTCAGATGAAAATGTAGAATGATGCCCATTATAGCAACACTAAACTTGTTCTAATTTATCACAAGTAATACAAGTTTGGAGCTCGAGACAGCCCCTAATATTCAGTACGGTGAACAAAGCTTGAATCCAGGTAAGAATATAGTACCAAACATTTCTATGATACATTTGCGTGTTACTCCAAATAAGACTGGACGAACTCTTATTGTGAGTTTTGTGAGTATTGCAAGTGTAGGTGAAAGCCCTGAAAAATCAAACATCAAGATTTCTTTCTACTAATTAGTCATTTAATTTTCTTAACTTTTCTCTTTATTTTTTTTCCTTTTTAAAACTGAACTGTGCAAAAAATCATTGAAATTTATTATAATTTGTTCTTTCTTGCTTGAAATAGCAAAAACATCTGAACATAGATGCAAATGTGCATAACACTTCTAAGAAGCATTAGTAGAGCTTTCTTTTCAAAGTAACATAATCAATGCTTTTCAGTCAATAGATGGACTTGCAATTTTATCAGTCTGTTATTACACATTAACAGGAATTAAAACATCCATGATTATCTTGACACAGACACTACATTTTGCCTACATTTACTGGTAATTGCAGAAAATTGTGAGAGGTGATTCTTTATACTTGAGAAGTATGATTTCTGGGGAGAAAAAAAAAAAAAAAGTGTGTTGGGGTAGGGGACACTTTAGGCATCTGATTAACTTATATTTAAATAGACCAATGTGAGAATACAAAGCATTTTGATGCAAAATATTTTGAAATGCATTTTCATAAAACAATGATTCTTAAGAAAAAAAAAGTTGATTAAATCTCCTTCTATTTTCATTATATTTCTACTGAAAATGCAGTAGCTGGCTGTGGGAAAATGTCATATTATTACATTTGTTTTCTACTTCCTTTGAAGTGATAAGTTCATGGGTTCATGACTTTCACTTCTAAATATGTTGTTTACTTTTTTTTTTTTTTTTTTAAGCTACCCCTTAAGTCTATCCCATCCTCTGTTCCTGTGTCAAGTGGTTGTTACTCAGGACTCTGCACTGCACTTCACTGGGCAAATGCACTTCACTGGGCAAATCATCTCTCTCCGCTTATCCCAAAGGTCCTGTCATGTGAAGTCCACTTCTCTTCTTTTCCTACTCAGGACACACTGCTAATCCTGCTCATGCAGGCGTGTTGAATATATATGAGGTCCATGTCTTCACACTTTCCTTTGTGTGTGCTGCTTTTCCTCCCTGAATATATTGTTACTTGCATATTTCCAAACCCAGTTATAATAGGAAGTATCAAACTGTGTGGGTCTTGCTGCTGCATTTGACAAGGGTATAGATTCTCCCTGTTCTTGTATGCAGCAATCACCACTGTGTAAGCATAAAGCAACTATTTATACGCTTGCACACAAAAGACTTCTGGTGGGTTAACTACCGGTATGCGTACCACCCCAGTAAGACACCTGAGGAGTCTTTGCTGAGGCAGAAGACAAATTGTCCCTTACTGTTCTCTGGGCACAGCTTCAGTGCTTCTCTACCACCAAATCTCTCAATGGCCTGTTTTTTTCCACTTAGGTTTTTGTACATTTTAGTTTTTATTACTTCTTCTCAGCCCTAGAGCTAAGGATGCCTTTCCCAAAAGTCCCAGCTCTGTAATTTTACCTTTCCTGTTGTGTGTGGCTGTCCTGGTTTCAGTTAGGACAGAGTTAATTTTCCTCCTAGTAGCTGGTAGGGTGCTATGTTTTGGATTAGGATGAGAAGAGCGCTGATAACATGCTGATGTTTTAATTGTTGCAGAGCAGTGTTTACACCAGGCCAAGGACTTTTCGGCTTCTCGCTCTGTCCTGCCAGCGAGCAGGCTGGGGGTGCAGCAGGAGCTGGGAGGGGACAGACCCAGGACAGCTGACCCAAACTGGCCAAAGGGGTATTCCATACCATCTGACGTCATGCTAAACAATATATAGGGGTGGCTGGCCGGGGTGGGGGGCCGGCTGCTCGGGGATAGGCTGGGCATCGGTCAGCGGGTGGTGAGCAATTGCATTGTGCATCACTTGTTTCGTACACAGTATTATTAGTACTATCGTTATTATTAATTTATTATTATTTTCCTGTCTTAATAAACTGTCTTTATCTCAACTCACAGGCTTCACTTTCCTGTTTCTCTCCCCCATCCCAGAGAGGGAGGGGGAAAGGTGAGCGAACGGCTGTGTGGTGTTTAGCTGCCAGTCAGGTTGAACAGTGGCTCTGTCCTACAGACTTGCTTACAGTCGTTCTTCACAAATTGGAAATTTCCTTAGCATCCTGACCCACAGTTTTACCACAGTGCCATAGATGATCCAGGCCATGGACCATGGCGTGGTGGTGGCTGGACCCTCAGGGGACTGCTGGGAGGTCAGAGAGAAGTTCATGGCTTCTGGCTGGGGAGAATGTGGCAGAAAAAAAAAAAAGGTTGAAGGATGGTGGCACTGAGGCCTGTGTTTGCTCTCTTCCCCTCCAAGCTTCTGCTGCTTAGTGATTATATTCTTCCCTCTTAGTTTCCAATCCAGTTGACTTCCTTGAACTTTATTCCTCTGCCTCTTCAGTCCATTCAAACATGGACAGCTCTGCTAACTTCCCATTTAAAGTCCTTTTGCTGTTTCAATATACTACTTTGAACACAAATCCACAATCATCTTCTGAAGAGGTAGAAAGTAAAGGAAAAATAGATGAAAATACAATCATGTTCACACAGAAAAGATAATCTTGTCTGAATTAATGAAGGAAATGGAAGAGATGGATGAGGGATAGCGTAGCGAACTACAGAAGTACTGAAGAAATTTATCATACAGCCTGGCAAAATGCACACTCACAAACAAAAACAAACAAACAAAAAAAACCCCAGCATAGTAATAAATAGACAGCAGTTTTCCAAACTGTGATAAATGATGGTAGCAAGTAACTTCAGAATGTCCTTTTCTGAAAGATTTAAATTCATCACTCTAACTAAGGAGGAAAAGTGAGTCTTAGAATGATTATTTTTTTTTAAGGAGTAGCCAAGTAATATGACTGAATTAATCCAAGTTTCAATGAGTGTTATGAAGTTTTTGGTTTTTTTTTTTTTTTTGTTTTTTGTTTTTCTGTTTGTTTGTTTTCCCTTTTTCCTTGTTTCATTACATTCTCACTTGGTTCTGGCATGCAGAGGGATCAAAATATTTTATTTATATTGTGCTTCTGATCTTGATAGAACTGAAAAGAGGAAGAAACAATTATTAATTAGCAATTAATAATTGAAGGTTGAATTAATGAGACCTAAAACTATACAGTTATATACAGTTACTCAAAATCTGTTTAAATGTATGTTAAACACACTTCTAAAAGGTCAGTTGAAGCTTGTCCTTCTGCCACGTCATTTCTAACATACAGAAATGAATTATATCTACTGCCTTTGTCTCATTTTTCCCAAGATCATGTGAAAGTCTCAGGGCCAAAGAGAAGAATCCTCTTTCTTATCAACATGAGTCTGGAAGCAGTGTAGTGACTGTAAGGAGCTGAAAAGTGCCTTTATGTCTTCCTTTCAATGTATGAAGAGAACTAAAGGCCTTTCACACAAGCTAAATCTCATGACAAAATATAAACTATATTGTTAGTGTAAAGTTTGAATACTGCATTTCTCGTCAGATTCCTTTCTGACTCTTCTAAATTAATTACCAGCAGTTTCAGAACAAAGTCTTCAAACTATCTTTGGACATATTCTACTGCCTTTATTGCATTTCAGTGGAAAGATTTTGGTGCACAAGTTTGTATTCTTTATGAACATAACTGACTTTTTCAACAATAACCTCAGAATTCAGACTGCCTTTTACATACTCATGAAGCTACCAGTAATGTTAGAATAACAAATCTGATAGCCTTGTATTTGTAAGATCTCTAAAAACTGAAATATATATGTGAAGTGCCACAACACACACTGGTAAAGCTATTTATTTTTATTTTTATTTTTATTTTTATTTTTATTTTTATTTTTATTTTTATTTTTATTTTTATTTTTATTTTTATTTTTGGTAAGAAAACATTCTGTAAATCACAAAATTAAACAAACAAAACATATTTTTGGGGGGGCCATATTTTTGGTATAAAATTCCTGGAATATATCACAAGTTATCTGTGCCCACTAAGTAGGAAACACTTGTCTGCCCTTTCCCTCTCTGTCGTTGAGATCAATGCTTGTTCACTGTTTTGAAAATGCTTCAATACAGCAGGCACGAAGGCTTAGAGGTTTAAAGTCTCAAGTGGGCATGGAAATCCCACTGAAGGTGTTTGTATGTTGTAGTCTGGTAACTGGGATCTTTGTTTATCTGGGGAACCCTAAAACATATTTCACTAAAGACTGCTTTTTGCTAGTTTTGTCATTTTAAGAGATCAGGGAGATGACTCATATCTAAGCCATGATAAATTGTGTTTTTTTCAAATCCTTCAATCCAGACTGGAAGGAAAGGATCCTTGAATCTCTGCAATAAAGGCTGGCAGAAAAACAAGAATTCTGTTCTTTGAAAAGATTAGTGGTTTTATTCCAGAATCAGATATTGAGGGGGAGAAGAGTCAAAGAGAAATTCCAGGGGTACCAGCAATAGAGAACTTAACAGAAAATCTAGAAATCTAGATCCAAGTCCCTAATTCAAAACAGACAATGTCTCTTTCCCTTGTTTTGAGCTGAAACTCCACCCTAGACATAATGGACAAAGATGTTTTGTCTTTTTTTTTTTTTTCAGACAGAAAAACTTTTTTTTTGTTTGTTTCTAAAATACAATCCAGTAAAATGTTTATTCTTTATGTGCCTGGAATACTACTTCTGTATTTCATTGTTATCAGTTTAAATCAGAGTGCAAAAGTGGCAGGGATTCATATTTCTTGGCAGTGATACTATCTGGAACTTGGGTCTTGTTCCACTGTAGCATCACTGGGATTATTTTTTCTTGTATTGTTAATATTAATCTTCATCTTGAAATTTGTACTGTTTTTTAAATCTGTTAGCTTCCTTAGATTCTGGTTACATCTTAGGAGATAAGCAGATACCACAGCTGATCCAAGAAGAAAATGCAATTATTCATTTTTTTTTTTAATTTTTTTTTTAGACAACATTATGTGCATATGTAACTGTTCATCAAGAGGTTAAATGTAGTTCTTAGAATATGGGGCAAAACTGTAGTCTTGTTAAAATCTATGAAAAAGCTGCCATAAACTTAAGACATATCAGTTTTTCTTCTCAGTTTGACACTTTAAACACTTAGAAACAACAATTGAAAATAAATTTCCCATGAGTCTTATGTAATATTTGCTTAAAAACTGACTGTACTAGCTAAAGATTTCCATCAAGCTCATTGCTGTATTTACAAAAAGCAAACATGTTATGATGGGAACACAATGAAATGAATCATACTTTACAAGTCATTTTAAGTAGATAACTTCTTTCATGTTTTCTCCAATCCTGCCAGCCCTGAGTTATGCTAAAATCTGTTAGTCTTTCTACTGAGTTCAGTGTGTTTTGGATCTGGCAAAATGAATAAAATTAACAGCTTTCATCTGAAGAAATTCCAATGTTAATTAATTAACATTAATAAAAATAAGCATCTTAAAATGTTAGATAGAGTCATAGAATGGCTTGGGTTGGAAGGGACCTTAAAAATCATCTAGTTCCAACACCCCTGCCATGGGCAGAGACACCTTCCACTAGGTCAGGCTGCCCAAAGCCCCATCCAACCTGGCCTTGAACCTTCCCAGGGATGGGGCATCCACAACTTCTTTGTGAAACCTGTTCCAGGGCCTCACCACAATATGAGTGAAGAATTTCCTCTTAACCTTTAATTTAAATCTCCCCTCTTTTAGTTTAAAAACATTCTCCCTTGTCCTATCATTATCTGAATGAGAAAAAAGTTGCTCTCCATCTTTTTAATAAGTCCTTTCTAAGTACTGAAAAGCTCTCCCTGGAGTCTTCTCTTATTCAGGCTGAAGATCCCCAGCTCTCTCAGCCTTTTTTCATAGCAGAGGTGCTCCAGCCCTCTGATCATCTCACGGCCCTCCTCTGGATCTGCTCTAACAGGTCCACATCTTTCTTCAGCTGGATGCCTCAGACCTGGACAAAATACTCCAGATGGAGCCTCAGGATGACAGAGTAGAGGAGGACAACCACCTCTCTCATCCTGCTGACCACTCCTTTGTTGATGCAGCCCAGGATGCAGTTGGGCTTCTGAACAGCAAGCATGCACTGCTGGCTCATGTTGAGCTTTTCATCCAACAGAACCCCCAAGCCCTTTTCTGCAGGGCCGCTCTCAATGAGTTCTTCTCCCAATCTGTACTCATGTCTGGGACTACAGGTCCACCATCCAGGTGGCAGAGAATACAGCCATTCTCCCACATTCTCCCAATTATCTCCTGATGATTTCAATTACAATTAGTTTTCCACCTGACACCTATACACACATTACATTCCAAAGTTTAGCTTAAAAACCTTAACATTTAAAAATCCTCCTTTGTTACCTCCTGCTATTATAAGTAACTACTACAGGGGGAAAGAGAGAAAGGAAGAAAGGAAGAAAGGAAGAAAGGAAGAAAGGAAGAAAGGAAGAAAGAAAAGGAAGGAAGGAAGGAAGGAAGGAAGGAAGGAAGGAAGGAAGGAAGGAAGGAAGGAAGGAAGGAAGGAAGGAAGGAAGGAAGGAAGGAAGGAAGGAAGGAAGGAAGGAAGGAAGGAAGGAAGGAAGAAAAGGAAAAGACTGCCTTTTGAACACAGCTTCAATGCACTCTGCAGCTGATGTACTCAAGTACCATGGACCATGCATCTAAGTCCATTTCCTGGCCTCCATTTTGTGGCCTTGTTCTACCTGCTGGGTGACTAAGTCAGAAAGTCCAAGACTAGCTTTGCTTTAATGCGTTGGTGAAGGCAGAGATACAGCGTGATTAGACGGTCACAAGTGAGTGCTTCACTCTGATTCCTCTGTTGTTACCAAAGGATCTTGCTGCGCAGTGGTTTTAAGTGTGACATAACGTCCCTGCAAACACTTAGATGACTGATACCACCCATTTTCCCTTTTGCTAAGTAAAAATGAACAAAAAAAGAAAAATCCATTAAGGAATGGGTAGACAAACATCAGAGCTGCCAATAGTTGAGGAAGGGAGAGCAGGGAGAAGGCAGGTGTGTATGAATGAATGAAGTAATGGGAAGAAAGCAGAGTAGACAGGGAAAAAGGAGAAAGGCAAGAAAATGTATGTGTGCAAACATGAGAGAGTGTTAGTCTAAGAGACAGACTTCTCATCTTTTCTAGAAATGGAAAAGATGAGGTAAACTAAATGAAAGGAAATATTGAAGGACTGGCTAGAAATTAGAAGTCTAAGAAACATTTTCTTAAATGAGGACTCAGCCAAAAAGTTACAACTATATAGAGACTGCAGCAAATGCTTGGGGCCTGCCTGTCAATACTGGTCATTTTCCAGATGTTTCTTCTCCCCACTTGTAGATTTACTGAGATATTTATAATTGTTTTCACCACAAAAACTAATGAAGGAACAACAGTGGGAGAGGGAAGGAAGTGAACACGTCTGATTACTTACATGTTTAATACATTATAATCATAGAATCATAGAATCATAGAATATCCTATGTTTGGAGGGACCCATAAGGATCATCGAGTCCAATTCCTGGCACCACACAGGTCTACCCAAAAGTTCAGACCATGTGACTAAGAGCACAGTCCAAACACTTCTTAAACTGTGACAGGCTTGGTGCCGTGACTATGTGCCTGGGGTAGCCTGTTCCAGTGCTCGACAAACCTATCAGTGAAGAACCTCTTCACGATATCCAGCCTGAACCTCCCCTGTTTCAGCTTGATTCCATTTCCTGGGGTCCTATCACTGGTCACTAAAGAGAATAGATCATCGCCTACCCCTCCACTCCCCCTCATGAGGAAGCTGTAGACCGCGATGAGGCCTCCCCTCAGCCTCCTCTTTTCCAGGCTGAACAGGCCTAGTGACCTCAGCAGCTCCTCATATGTCCTCCTCTCTAGGTCCTTCACTATCTTTGTAGTCCTTCTCTGAACACTCTCCAATAGTTTCACATCCTTTTTGTGCTGTGGTGTTCAGAACTGCACACAGTACTCAAGGTGAGGCCGCACCAGCACAGAGTAGAGAGGGACAATCACTTCCCTCGACTGACTAGCAATGCCATGCCTGATGCACCCCAGGATACAGTTGGCCCTCCTGGCTGCCAGGGCACACTGCTGGCTCATATTCAGCTTTCTATCAAACAAAACCCCCAGATCCCTCTCTGTGGGGCTGCTGTCCAGCGTCTCATCCCCCAGTCTGTATGTATAGCCAGGGTTGCCGCTTCCCGGGTTCAGGACTTGCTCTTTTTAAACTCCATGCCTAGCTCTCCAATCTGTCCAGATCTCTCTGAAAGGCCTTTCCACCCTCAGCAGAGTCAACAACACCTCCAAGTTTAGTATCATCTGCAAATTTGCTCAGAACACCTTCTAGTCCTACATCCAATACATTTATGAAAACATTGAAGAGAACTGGTCCTAAAATGGAGCCTTGGGGGACACCACTGGTGATCAGCTGCCAGCCTGATGCGGACCCAATTACCACAACTGCTTGAGCAGTACCCACCAGCCAACTGTTCACCCATCATGTGATGTTTTTGTCTAGCTGTGTGCTGGTTATTTTGTCCAGTAGGATCCTATGGGAAACTGTGTCAAAAGCTTTACTGAAATCACAGAATCACAGAGTCACAGAATCATCTAGGTTGGAAGAGACTTCCAAGATCACCAAGTCCAATCTCTGACCTAACACTAACAAGTCCTCCACTAAACCATATCACTAAGCTCTAAATCTAAACATCTTTTAAAGACCTCCAGGGATGGTGACTCAACCACCTCCCTGGGCAGCCTATTCCAATGCCTAACAACCCTTTTGCTAAAGAAGTTCTTCCTAATATCCAACCTAAACCACCCCTGGTGCAACTTGAGCCCATTCCCCCTCATCCTGTCACCGGGCACGTGGGAGAATAGACCAACCCCCACCTTGCTACAGCCTCCTTTAAGGTACCTGTAGAGTGCAATAAGGTCACCCCTGAGCCTCCTCTTCTCCAGGCTGAACAATCCCAGCTCCCTCAGCTGCTCCTCCTAAGACTTGTTCTCCAGACCCCTCACCAGCTTCGTTGCCCTTCTCTGGACTCGCTCGAGCACCTCGATGTCCTTCTTGTAGCGAGGGGCTCAAAACTGAACACAGTACTCGAGCTGGTTTCCCTTGATCAACTAGATGGGTGATCTTATCATAAAAGGAAATCAAGTTAGTCAAACAGGTTACCCCTCATGAGTCAAATCAAGTTTCTCAAATGGTTACCCCTCGTGAAACTATTTTGTCTGGGACCAATGACGGTGTTGTACCCCAGGTACACTTCAGTAATTCCCAGGATAATCTTCTCCATAATTTTACCAGGCACTGATGTGAGACTGACAGGCCTGTAGTTGCCAGGATCCTTTTTCTTGCCCTTCTTGAAAATTGGTACAATATTTGCCAGCTTCCAGTCAGCTGGGACCTCTTCAGATTCCCAAGACCATTGAAAAATAATTGAGAGAGGTCCTGGGATCATGTCAGCCAGCTCTTTGAGCACCCTGGGATTTATCCTATCCAGACCCATGGACTTGTATGGATCCAGGTGGAGCAGCAAATCCCACACATGTTCAGGGTTGTTTGGGAGTTTATCATTCCCACAGCCACAGTCCTCCAGCTCAGGGCACCCAGGGTCCTGAAGCCCATCACTGGCATTGAAGACAGAGGCAAGGCATTAAACCTCTCTGCTTTGCCGATGTCCTTGTCTGCGAGGTGACCATCCCCATCAAGTAGTGGACCTATGTTTTCTCTGGTCCTCCTTTTTCTATTCACATATTTTAAACAGCCTTTTTTATTGTCTCCCACTGACCCAGCTAGCTTCAACTATTATTGGGCTTTGGCTGCACGAATTTTCTCCCTACAAACACAAAAAGCATCCCTGTAGTCCTTCCACATTGTCTGACTCCGCTTCCAGCAGCCATATACTTTCCTTTTATGCCTAAGTTCCAGAAGAAGATCCCTGGTCAGCCAAGCTGGCTTTCTGCCCCACCTACTTGACTTTTGATATTTTAGAATTACCTGTTCCTGTGCTTTTAGGAGGCAGTGCTTAAAGACTGACCAGCCAACGCCTTCAAAAACAGTTTCCCAGAGGACCTTACTAACTAGTTCCCTGAGCAGCCTGAAGTCTGCTCTCCCCATATCCAGGGCCAAAGTTTTGGTGACAGTTTTCCTCCTGTCATCAAAAATTTTAAACTGAACCGCTTCATGCTCACTATGACCAAAACTGCCAATTGGCACATCCCCCACAAGACCCTCACCGTTCTCCAGCAACAAATCTAGAAGGCATCTTTCCTAGTTGGCTCCCTTAGCACCTGCATCAAGTTATCATTGAGGTGCTTTAGGAACCTGCTGGACCTGCTTGTGTTGGCCTTGTGGTAGTCCCCATTGACGTCTGGCAAGCTGAAGTCCCTGATAAGGACAAGGGCAGTTGATCTCGAGGTATTTCTTAGCTCCTCAAAGAATTATTCATTTGTGTTGTCATCCTCGCCAGATGACATTAATTGATGTTAAAAGCATACTTTAGAAATGATGTGCCACATGAGCATAAGCATAATACAACTTCCCAGATGAGTGCTTTCTTGTAATAAACAAGTTGCCCTTGATCTTCTGTTCTCAGATGAAAAATAAGAAAGGTCTATTACAAAGAAAATTTCTAAATTATTCTGGGAGCAATATAGTTGCCAGAAACCTATTTATGGTCCTGTCTGGGTTGTGGGGCCACACAACTGAAGTCTGTAGCTGCCTAACTTTGCTGAAAGCCTTGGGAAACAGCTCTTGTAATAATGAAATGCTTCCAGGACTGAGGACTCTGAACTCATACCAGAGGGTGAGAAACAGCTCACTGCTTAGATGTATGAAAAAAGTGCTAGATGTGGAAGTGCAAGGGTACAAGAAGGATTTCTGCTTTCTCTTGCTGAAAAGCAAGCATTGCCTTTGTTAAACCATTTGTTGAGCCAATGCATACACAAATGGGGGAAGTAGGGGTTATTCACAGAAGTGTCAAGTGGAAGGTCAGTCTCCATAATTTCCTTTTATCTCAGTGGGAGTACAGATGCTTTTCAGGGCATTCTGAGCAGGAGCTTTTGTTAGATGTGGTAGGTTGGTCTAAAATTAGTCATTCAGACAGTTGCTCTTCCATTCATCATGAATTACAGCTAAGGTATATTAGGTTATGTTTATGGTCACCAGCATACCTTTCAAGGAATATATTTACATGATGAAGTTTAATACTGTTTCAGGAAATTGTTTCTGTGGAAAACGTCAAAGAAAACTCTTTTTCTAAAGGGTTTTTCTAAAGGGAGCAAGGGTTTTACATCAAGCACCAAGAAATCTATGTGAAAAAAAAAAAGTTGCAGTAGTATGCTAGATCTCAAATGATACAATAAAACAAGATTTAAAGCCATTTTGGCTCTAGTCCCCTCACACATCACTGATATCTACCGCTTCACATCACTTCAAATCAAGCATTCCAGCACTTTAGCTTAAGTTAAAAGTTTGTCTTGCTTCAAAGAAAATATAAAACGGTTGAACAAAAAATATTAAAATGTTACATTTTAAATTGCACTGAAACATAGGGCAGGTTAAATGGTGCAGAGAGCATAAAGGAAGAGATTTAAACTGAAATTCATTGCTTTCATCCTACCATATCATTATTATTTTTTTCCCTCAACCAGCTACTTGCAATGGTCCTGCTTGTCTGAAACTGGCAGTAAATGGGTGGAGATTTAGACCCATATTTACATGCTGATTTACTCTCTTGTCCTTCAAGGGTATCTGGTTTATTCAGACATGTCAAAGGATTGTTCCATGTTTCAATAATGAGTGCTTAAACTCAGTGATTAAAACCACTTGCACTCTTCATGCTTTATATATATATAATATGCATATATATATATTATTTATTTATTTATATATATATATATTTTTTTTTCAGAATGGAGTTACAATATATACCTTTGAAAATAAAATTCACTGTAAAAGTTGTTAATCATGATAACTACCAGTTGCATATCAATAAGGTTGAATAATATCTTAGCAGGGAAATATAAGAAATTTTGATCATTTGTCAAACAGCTGCATACCTTGCATTCACTTTGTCAAAATGAGATTACAGTTAGTTTTGCATTAGAACATATTGCACAATCAGCAGAAAAGATAAAGTAAAAATGGAAGCTGTAATAGTGGGGTACTGGCATAAACTAGGAAAAGCAGTAAGAAGTGAAAAGGATTTTCAGGCTGTAAAGTTTTAAAGAAACATTAATACATTTTCCTTCATGTAGAAATCTGAAAGGGCATTAGAAATGCAATATAGAGGTGGATGATTCTGAAAGGACATAAAAAATGCACTATGGATGATGATTACCCATTTTCTTTAAATGAGATTTAAGGTAATTTTTGTATGAGCAAAACCAGGTTATTTTCCTTATTTATTACTGCTTACTACAACATCAACTGTAAATGAATTGAGTGAAAAGCTTTTCCTTTCTCTCTTAAACTGTTCTATTAAGCTGTTGAGTATTTTATTGATAAAGAAATTTAGACAGCTGATACAAGATTTTAGTTGTTTTATTGACCATCAAAATTCTCAACAACATATCTCCTATTAACTTTAATGTTAATTGCATTATGAAACACGCATTATATTTACATAAGTAACTTACAAATAAATTTACTCTCAGAATATACCAGAATTCCAGGGCTTTGCCAAACAAGGCTGTCATGAAATATGAGCTGACTACAAGAAGAAAAAAAAAAGGAATAAAACAATAAGAGAAATTAACTGACTAAAGGACATTTGCAGAAACATGTTGTGGATACCAAGAAAGGCCTGTTTCTACCTGCAAGAAAAATAGATAGGCATATGAGATGTCAGTGGCTAATAAAAATAAATGCTCCTTGTAAACAATGTTGAGTGGAATGAATGTAAAATAACTCTTAAAGGCAATTTTTCACTATACATCTGTAAAAATCTATGTATGATTAATACAATAAAACAATGACTACAGACAGTTCTTAAATTTTGAATCAAATTTTTGCAAAGTTAGGACAGTAATGATCTAAAGTAGAGGCAGTACAATGTAAATTTTTCTGGTAGATATCTAGCATATGTCAGTAATAAAATCACACATATAACAGCTTCTCTGTAAGAGGGAGTCTTTGTCAACTACTTTATTAAAAAAGACAAAGGCATTTTGCCAATATCATGAAAGGAATAAAAACTATGTTTTCAGTCTAGAATATTATGAATAAAAGTAAAATGTTAATCAACCAGCATCTCATGCTTTGTGAGCTTTGTTTCACAATGTAACTACTGTCTGGGGTTTATTTCACTTCAGTACAAGTAATGATATGTCAGCAGCTTCAGAACTGAAATACAACTAAAACATTATTGTGCTGGCTGTGTTATGAAGATTTTTGCAGCGTAAGAGAAAATATAGAAGTAGTTTCATTCCACCTGGAAGATGTAAAAGCAGATGTTACTGCTAGAGTAGCCAGTAGACCATGCTGTTCAGTACACTCTGTCTGAGCCTGTACCATGTGTTTCAAAGAAAGTGAAAAGAAGTCTTTCATTTCAAAATCTTACCTTCCCAAAGGGGAACTTTCTTCATAACCCACATCACTTCATAGTAAGCTCATGCCCTGAAGTGTCATTCTGTATCATTATTTCTATTAAAATGGCACACTATTGTTTTAGTATCTGGATTAACCAGGGTAAGATTTCTAGTAATGGAACTGCATTTTTTTCACTCCTGTTATCTGCAAGGCTCTCCTGGGGTACTGAATTACTGTGTAATTACAAGTCATCTGAAAAAAATCCTTTTAATACATTTTTTTACCACCTCTAGACAGATACTTGTGTATCTTTATACATATACACGTTCATATCTACTCCCCAAATCTTTGTTGTCTCTGATTTACCTACCTCTTTTGCTTTCCATTCTTTCTTTTCCTGCTTGCTGTGAACATTTTAACCTTCATCAGATGAAACTTGGAGACAGGGGAGAAGACGTGAGACTCTGGAACAGCTTGTTCTCTTGGTTTTCTCATTCCTGTACTCTGTATGATATTGGGTGATGCCAAGAAGTGTGGTAAGTTTCCTAACAATCTGTATTTTCTTTTTAATAATCTGTTTATCCTTTACTGAATAAAAATAATTCAATTCATATATCATACAGTGATGATTTGCAGTTCCACATGATTTGCAGAGTGAATTCCAAAACACTTCTGTGTTAGGTCTTAGGGACAAATTCAGGCCAGAAGAAATAAGATGTAATTCTGCTGAGCATACTGAAAGTACAGATGCCAGCTCAGAGTCTGAATTTGACTTGATATGCTATTATTTTTAAGCTCTTTATAAGGTTGAGAGGTTTATGTTTTTATGGACTTTTAAAATATTGAACATCACATCTCAATGCAGTTATCCTTCTGACTTTTTCTTAATTAGCAATCACATACAAGCATACCTGGAGGAAAAAATATGCAGAAACTAATTAACACGTCATGAAGTTTAGTACTTCTGAAAACTAATCTTCAAAAATTGGCTATATGTGACCATATGGAACCATACAATATTTTTTCTAATATTAGTTGCTTTTATTTGTAGATTGTCAACAGAATATTTTTTCACCATTCTAAGAATAATTTAATGCAACTCCAAAAAATTCATCTTGATTAATGACTTGATCTGAAGAAAAATACATTGAATTAATGAATATTTTTTGTGTTTCAGTTTCAGCAATCACTCCAAAGTTATTCCTAATATTTGAACAGCACTATTGTTTGTTAAGCATATTCTGTGCTTGTGGTCCCACTTATACCAAATTCTGCTTTCATGAATTTCCACTGCCAAAAGTACTGTGCCATTTTTTCAGAAAATTCCTGTCAATGTAGTATAACATTCATAGAAATCTTACTATTTCCGAATTTTGAAAGCATAAACAATATGATGGTACAGTATATTAGGTTTCCATATTAACAAAGCAATTCAAAATAGATTTACAAACTTAAATATATCATACTAGGGTTCGTTCAGTCAGAAGCTAAATTTTACACAAGAGTACTTAAAAAATAAAATAAAAAAGAGACAAAGTATCTACTGTATGGTATTCGAATGTAAAAAAAATTTCACGCAACTCTTACATTTATGGATTAAAACAGTGAATTATATATTTGTGTAAAGGAAGGTGAATATTTGAATATTGTCATTGTTGAATAATGTGTGGAAAGAATAAAAAGACATTATTTAGCATCAAGATTAAAGTTTAAAAATTTTTACTTCAACAGCAAGTGTAATAACTCAGAAAAATCCTCATTAATAACTAAAACCAAATTCTGTTTACGGAATGAATTGATACATAGAGATCATAAAACAAAACACAGGGGCTTAACTACATCATGCTGTAACTGCCTCATGAGTAACAAGTCCTATTGCATGCCACAGTATAATTTGAAAGGATATGGGACTGTTGTGCTTAAGAAAGAAAGAAAGAGAGTGAGAAAGAAAAAGACAGAGAGAGGGGGAGAGGGGGGAAAGAGAGAGAAAGAAAAAGAGAAAATGAGAGAGAGAGGGAGAGAGAGAGAGAAGGAAGGAAGGAAGGAAGGAAGAAAGGAAGGAAGGAAGGAAGGAAGGAAGGAAGGAAGGAAGGAAGGAAGGAAGGAAGGAAGGAAGGAAGGAAGGAAGGAAGGAAGGAAGGAAGGAAGGAAGGAAGGAAGGAAGGAAGGAAGGAAGGAAGGAAGGAAGGAAGGAAGGAAGGAAGAAGCCAAAAAGAAAGAGAGAAAGAGAGAAAGAGAAAGAAAGAAAGAAAGAAAGAAAGAAAGAAAGAAAGAAAGAAAGAAAGAAAGAAAGAAAGAAAGAAAGAAAGAAAGAAAGAAGAAAGAAAGAAAAAGAAAGAAAGAAAGAAACAAAACAAACAAAAACATTTTTTGTTAAGCAGATAAGAAAGCACTTTCTGTGACAAAACAAATAAATAAATAAATAACTCTTCCACCTAAGATCAGAATCACAGAATCACAGAATTGTAGGGATTGGAATGGACCTCGAGAAATCATCGGGTCCAACCTCCCTGCCAAAGCAGGTTCCCTTGTACTGGGTCAGGCTGGGATGTTAACTTTCCCTGCAGCAACCCGTACAGTGCTGTGCTCTGCACTTGTAGCTAAAACAGCAGTGGTATCACACCAGTGTTGTGTCTGCTGCTGAGCAGTGCTGGCACAGCATCAGGACTCTCTCTAACCCTCCTAGGGGGTGGGCAAAAATGTGGGAAAAGAAACATCACCAGGGCAGTTGACCTAAACCAACCAAAGGGATATTCCATACCATATGATGTCACACTCAGCAATAAAAGGTGGAAAAATGAAGAAGAGGGGAGGGGTGGGCTCTCGCTGTGAAAATGTCTGTCCTCCTCCCGAACACTGGGCTACATGCGTTGAGGCCCTGCTTTAAGGACGTGGTCAAGCATCGCTCATTTGTGGGAAGTAGAGAGTAATTTCAGTAATTTCTTTCCTCTGCACATCCACATAGCCTTTACTTGTTGTGTTTAGTTTTCCCTTTCCCCCTGCCTTTTCCCCTTTCCTTTTTTTTTTTTCTTTAGTTAAATTGTTAATTGTTTAGTTAAATTGTTTAGTTAAATTGTTTAAATTAATAACAATCTTTCCTTAATAATTATTTCTTTTTTCCTTTAATTAAATCATCCTTATCTCAACCCGTGAGTTGTTCTTCCCTTTACTTTTTCCCCTCCTCATCAGAGGAGGGGGAGTGAGAGAGCGGTTGTGGTGTTCAGCTGCCTAGCACAGAAAAACCACCACACCCTAGAGCAGGTTGCCCAGGTAGGCGTCCAGATGGGCCTTAAATATCTCCCGAGAAGGAAACTCCACAACCTCCGTGGGCAGCCTGTTCCACTGCTCCGTCACCCTTACCGTGAAGAAGCTCTTTCGCATGTCGGTGCGGAACTTCCTGTGACCCATTTTGTGGCCATTGTCCCTTGTCCTGTCCCCACAAACCACTGAAAAGAGGTTGGCCAAATCCCTCTGTCTCCCACACTTAAGGTATTTGTGAACATTACTAAGATCCCCTCTCAGTATTCTCTTCTCAAGGCTGAACAGACTCAGGTCTCTCAGCCTTTCCTCATAGGGAAGGTGCTCCAGGCCCCGTATCATCTTTGTTGCCCTCTGCTGGATTGTTTCCAGGAGATCCCTGTCTTTTTTGTACCAAAGAGCCCAGATCTGGACACAGTACTCCAGGTGAGGACTGACCAGGGCAGAGTAGAGGGGGAGGATCGCCTCCCTTGACCTGCTGGCCATGCTCCTTTTTATGCATGCCAGGATCCCATTGGCCTTTTTGGCCACCAGGGCACACTGCTGGCTCATGGTCAAATCTTGTTTCAAAGCTGAAGATGGCATGTCTCTGTCAAGAATAATTCCGTTGGAAATTGCTTTTGTTTACAGGATATCTGTGAGATATTTTATTCATAAATCTAAAACATGTTCTATTATCTGCATGTTTATCTGTTATTTAGAAGAAAAAAAAAAAGGAAAAAAAAAAGAAAAAAAAAGAGAAAAAAAAAAGAAAAAAAAAAGACCGGGTCATTGATTCTGAAGCCAGAGACTGCATCATTTGCATGAGATTATAATCAATTATTGGAAATATTTTATATTCTTCTGACTATTAAATGAGAGCACATGTTGTCTGTCATCATTTGCTTCCTGTGCCATGCTTACTCGTTAACTGCACCCCTCACCTGGTTGTTAAACAACAGCCCTTATGTACCACATACTCAAGCAGGCAACTGGCATCTGGCAATTTTATATGAGAAAAAAAAAAAAAAAAAGCTGGGTTTTGGCGGACAGTGCTCCATGAACTCTTTGTGACACCTGAACAACTTCTCTGTTACAGTTAATATGAATGGTAATAGATGTTGAATGCCTGCTGAGTAGTACAGAACTGAACCACTTCAAGCACGTTGTTGATCAGGTTTTGGTACCATTTTTTACATATCCTGCTTTGAACCAGAATGTACTTATACATGCAGGACTTCATTTCTGTGCCACAAATGCAAATTAGCATTATATAATAGGAAAAGTCACATTCAAAGGAGCAGAAGAAATAAAGTTAACCTTTACCAAACAGCCTGCCAGCAACAAAATGAAAAGAGGATGTTTAATGCAGCAACAAATAACCTAGATTTCAATATGATCTCTTCGTGGAGTCAATACTAACATTTACTGATGTTTTACACAGTACCCCAATGCAATCATTCTGAGTTTAAATCAAATTCAAGAGCACCTCTAAAGGTATAAAGTATGGAAAACCCATGGAATGAATTTTCTGTCTTTCTTCCTTGTATGTCCACCAGATTATCATCCAAACTTGCCAGGCTCCATTAATTTTTTCATCAGTGTAAGGCCAGATTTGTGGAAGAAATGTGTAAAAATATTAGTATAAAGCTCACTACATCTACGACTTGCTCTACAAGCAGCAATGAAGTTAAAAGAATAATTCTGGGACCTATATTTCCACGCTGCACAAAAGCAGATGTTTATTATTCAAGAGGTCTTTGATGGTCCAACTTCACAGGATTGAAAGAGGCCAAGGGAAAAAAGCATAATTAAATTATGAACTTGGACTTTTGTAATTTTGAACTTGTGTTCAGAGTGCTCTGAGTCACCCCAGCCAAGAGAAAAAGATGACGATTCATTGAAATGTGAGATCCTGAACCTTACAGTGCAGGTTGTCAAAGTTTCCAGCCCTAAACAGTTGGGCAGATGTGTTTTCCAATAGGCCTTGCAATCCTGTTTTCTGATTATCTTCACTAATGGCGTGAAGTTCTGCTGTTTTATGCTAGCCTACGTACTAAAATTTGCTTCCCCCAAGCAGGAATAGGGACTGAATAAGAGATGTGATATGTGGAGACCTCATTCCAGTGTTAGGAGGAGAACACCCAAAGCAAGAAACTATCCCTAACTAATACTGCTATAGGATAAGAGGATTATCTAATTAAACCAGGAGGATTTTTTAGTTGTTTGGTGTGATTTTGGAGATTTTCCTAAATGAAAAGTGATACCCTAGATCAGCAGTTTGAAAAATTATCTTAATATATCTTATGCAAACCTTCACCAAGAGTAAGGTAGAACACTTTGTATTGAAATCCTCTTAAATATTTTTTTCTTGCAGTCTTTCATTTTAAAAGCCACATGTAAGACCTCTCTCTTTTCAGATTAAGAACGCTTCTGGCATAAGGCACTTGAGTTTGGACCTTAAATCTATCACATTACCTTTCCTTTTAAAAGCAAACATGCAGTACCTTTTACATTAAGAGCCAATGACCAGCTTGCCTTTGTAGATTTGAATGGCATCAGGTACATTCCCTTTTCCTTGGCAAGGCACAAGTAACTGCTATATGAGTGTGTAACCTTTTCCTCAGGGATTATATTTCCCTTATCTGCCTATTGACTGGAATATCTATAATTTCTGGCAGGAAAATGACTGTCCTTTCTTCCAGGCTATTTAAGTTAGTCAAAAAACAGGTAAGTAGTGTGTATATTCTTTCCTGGCTTTTCCAGATGTAGTACACGTTGCTTCTCTATCCACTCCAAACACCATCTCTTGTTGTACCAGCCAGTAAACCCTTTCCCTCTTTGTCCCTGGTGCCCAGATGGGTCTGTCTCTGGCACTTACAAACTGACAGATCCCTGTATACAAGAGCTTCTTACCTTGAATGCAGCAAATAACTACCTTCTTTCCTGCTGCAGACGTGTTTCCTTACCCTGAATGAGGACTATGTGGATTTTGGTTAAGATTAAACATGATGGTTCTTTTCACTCAAAATTCTACCCACCAGATTGAAAAAGAAGGGAGAATGGCTGGATCTTCCAGACAGCTTAAAAAATCATCTTTTGCATTTTGTTCCACATAACTTTTGTCAGCTCATTCATGTTTGAATAAAGCTACCAAGCTTCTCACAAGTCCATTAAGATGTCGTTTCTTGGAGAAAAAACAAGCTGTCTCTTTCCTACAAAGAGTAGAACAACATATAGCAAATAATGCAACAAGTCAAAGATAGTACAGAGGGCAAAATAAAATTTTTATTGATTAGCTGGGTGCAATTTTCTCTTTTTGTTGTTTAATATATAGTAGTTCACTGCTGATGAATTTCAGCCCAATTAATACCTCAGTGAAAAAGGCTTGGGGCTTGGGCTTAGTTATAATGTAGAAACCTTGAGACGTCTGCTTGAACAAGAACACTTGATCTCTGGGCTTGGGAGCTCCCACAATGTGTTGGTAGAGGGATTTATGTTCCTCAGCAGATGACAGAAAATTAAATCAGACTCAATTCTTGTATTAAAAATGCTTTCATTCTAGATCAACTGACACACATGCACACAGAAAGTCATTTATCATCAGGAAAGTTAATGCTGAGGTAGCATAGTTAATAAGAGCTGCCTGTGGGAGATGTTCTGGCTGATCTAGTCTGTGCTTTGTATTTCAAAAGTAAAGTTAAAAGTTTCCAACCGCTTCTGTATGGGAAAAAAAAAAAGTGTAAAATAAAATATGAAGGGTTTTTTTTTTTTTTTTTTTCTTGAGGAAGCTACCTTCTTAGACACAGAAATAGGCAGCAGGCAATTAGTAAAGAAAAGGTAAAGGATATTTCTAGTTTTTAAGACGCTGTGCCAGGCCTTGCATTGACATGACAGGGATGGTGGAGATACAAAGATACAACATGACCTATGCCAGGTAAGTGCAGAGCACTGTGTAATTAGATTTGCTGGAAAACAAAGAAACCTGATAAATTAAGAAAATATCATAAAAATAAAAAGACATCAATCTGCAATAAATAAAAGAGAGGAACCATTATTCAAATGATTGTGTAGTTTTTTTGTAGGCAAAGCCTTAAAAGAGAGAAAAAATCTTTCATTTATGTGTATCGGGAATATCAAAGCTAACTGCTACACAACTTCAATACGGTTTCTTGCCAGTCTGACCATGCTTGGGAGTAGATTCCCTGTAAAAGCATGAGATTTTTAATACTGCTGTAAATCAAAAAGGAGAAACACATTGGCATTGCTAGCTTTCTATGGTAGTATATTGGTAGGTCCAATTAAATGGTGACCCTGAAATATTCACTGCTTTTTATTTTTATTTTTTTTCCTTTTGGTTACTTAGCAATGTCATGAAGTATATGCTTTGGCTTCCCAAGAGTTAAGTCACAACCCCCTGCACAGCGTGTGATGCTGTATTTTATTTGCTCTTTATGATAGCTTCCTTTTCAAATAATGTCTCATCCCTGATTTGATCAAAATTTGAGGGTAATTTTATTTCTAATCTCATCAATCCACAAATCTTGAAAATACTGAATTAAAATAATGTACACTGTCTATGATAACCTTTACAACAAAAGGACAAGCTCTAAGTGCTAAACACAATGTAGAGAACATTTCTAGCTAAAGTATCTGGATACGTCTATGTACAACTGTAGTTTTTCATAGTTTCCTTGCTTAATTATTTATTATGAAATCACCGCATGTAAAATCCATTGCAAGGCATAACAAAGAAAGGCCCCTCCAAATTAATATTTTAGCATACAAGGCCTGTGCTAGATTACTAATTTCATTTTGATTTCAGTTTAAGCAATAAGAGCTCACAAATCAGTTTGTTTCACATCAGTTAACTATCTCAATGAACAACAGCTGCAAGCTAAATTGACATAAGCAATGTATAAATGAATTTGAGTTTTTCTACCTGGGGATTCATATTTTATGTGTTGACAAGAGCTTTTATTAATCTGACTCTAAGAAATAAAACCCAGAGGAATTTATGTTGAATTAGGTTTTATCTCTTTCTAATCTTCCTAAATTTTTTTTGCTTTCTTGGTAAGATAAAATATTTGTGAGTTTTAGAAATTATATGTTTTGATTGAGATTGGATTCTGGTACACTGATAACAGAATGTTATTTTCATGGAAAACAAAACAAAACAAAACAACAACAACAAAAAAAAAAAAACAGGCCGGGCAGGGAGCGGAGAAGGCAACATCACGAAGTGGTAAAATACTGAGGAGGAACATATCACATCCTACAGGAGCTCAGCTCTCTCCACAATTGCATACAGCATGCTGGGCAAAGCAGCTTTTGAAATTCAGGCTTCAACAAAGTGCCTAAAGTTAATTCTTACAAGTCTAGACTTCAGTGTGAACAGAAAGAGAGAACTGAAAGTGGTTGTCAAGGCTGCAGCCCTGGGTGGTATAGATGCAGTAGGATTTTCAATAAAAACAAAGAAACTATAAGTCTTTAATGATCAGGTCATTAACGAAGAGAAGGTAAGTAACCTCATGAAAGCAAAGGGGATTTCTCATGGAAAAAAAAAAAAAAAAAAAGCAAAGGAAGAAGTTAAAAACTGAAGGACTCATGGAAAAGCCAAAGGCAAACTCAGCCAATAATCTAAAAAAAAATGGATAATTTTCCCAATTATTATGCAAGATAAAAAAAAAAAAAGACGAAACACAAATTGACTATTATATGGTTTACCCCCAAGAATATATAATTTCTAAATTGTTAAGGGCCATAAAATTTGATTAAGATAACAGGTACATAATTCAAGGTCATTTGTCCTCTAAAAAGAGGAAGGGGCAGTGCACATCTTTTTGTCCCCTACACAAGGGGAACAAGGAACCTTTATATTTTGAAATTAATTCAAAATGAGCTTAATGTGCTTAATTTCTCTTCTCTCTGAAGACAGAAGCAACCAATAATATTCTATAAAACAGCTCTATCTTATCTTTCCCATCATTCACTGGGAAATGCATTAAAATGACTATTATTGGAATTTCTAACACACTCATTTAAATGAGTAGGCATCATTGCCCTATTCTAGGAAAGCATCTGTTCCTTTCAGTAAAGAAGCCAAACGGTGCTCCCATTGGGATATAACCTGAGTCTCTAATGTATCAGGCCATATCCTTTAGAGACACTTGATTTACTAATATTAAAAATGGAAGATGATGCCATACCTCCATCATCTGTGAACCTTTGGCCAAGAAAAAAATAAGTGTTTTGTGTGTGAAAAAACGAGAAGAGATGAAATGCAGTAACAAGTTGTCATTATTTTCTAGAAGGAAAGTGTTATTAAGACATCAAGAAGTTAGGAGGACTAATCATGAAGTCATCTGAATTACCTTCTATACTAAATTAACAGAATGTTTTGTCAGCAATAATCAAGTGATAGATCATAAAAGGTTGTTTTTTTTTGTTGTTTCTTTTTTTCTTTTTTTTTCTTTTTTTTTCTTTTTTTCTGAATTCAGGCTTCATTATCAGATATAAATTCTATAAAAAATAAAAAAATAAATTGTGGCTCAAAATATAGGTTAGATATTTTGATCCAAAAGGCTTTATAAAATAGCTCAGTCTATGCATTTTTCTAAATATAGCTGGTGTAGTTGCTGACAAGTAAATCCATACAGTAGATATCACTTTGCATTCTCCATTGTTTGTTTAAAAGTAAGTTACATATACTATAATTTTTAATTTATTGCAATTTTTATAAATAAAGTTGTTGTATTGAATACCTGAGGTGGACCACTTTGAACCTGTTTATAAATTTCTATTGTCTTCATTGTTTACAATAGGACTTATGAAGATATTGTTAAGACTTATAAAGATATAAAGATTAGGATTTCTAACAAAATAAACAAAATATTTAATGAATTTAACAAATCTAAATATTAATTTATATTAACAAAATTACTGGTTTTCTAGAACTGTTCCATCATGGGTTTGTGCAAAAAACATACCTATGATTTTTTAAATTTTGAATCAACAAAGCACCCCACAGTTTCTGAAGAAAACTCATTGTATCCTCTTTTGATTTTTTTTTTTTTCAAGAATCTTGCTGCATGAAAATTACTATATGGTGATCCTTCTACTTTGCTACTTTTCCTTTTCTACTTTATTCATAGAAAATTATCTTCAAGAGATATGAACGTTAAGACTTCCAAAATAAGCAAATCTCCATTGCAAGCACCAAAACAAATTCCTTTGTTTAAAGAGGCAGATGACCTCAAGTATTTCATCTTCATTTTACTTTGCCGTTTTCATTCCTGTTTCTGTCTCTGTCAACTTCATCATTACACACAATCTTTCTACAATATGTAGAGATATAGCACAACTCCCAAATTTACATTGATTCAATAAGACAGTAATTTTACACAGGGCAAAGATCCCTTCTTATTGCTTTTGATACATCTTTTACAATTTATAATCTCTGAGATTATACTCCTCCTACTCTTGTTCTCCTTTCCATTTCCCAGTTTCCAACTTTTGTTGTTGTTGTTTTTATTGTTTTTTTTTCTACTATTGAGTTCAGTGGCTGCAACGGAGCTAGCAGGTTATAATGTCTTCTGCTTATATTCTAGTAAGGAGAAGTATGAGTAAACACCACATTTTTTAACAGTATCTCCAAACATAATTGGAACTGAGGCTTTCTGAGAACAAAATTATCACCTTTATTCCACCACCTGTGTGGCAATCTCAATCACATGGGTGAATGTACCTGACAGTATTTTTTTCAACTGTATTGAAGAACTGTACATCAACAGATGTAGCAAATCAACCTGATGCCATTTATGTAAGTCCAGGAGATGATCAAGTATGTTTGAGAAGTTGGTCTTTGGTTTGATTTCAATAAGTCTTTCCTTTGCCAGAATATAGTTCAGATATGAGTATCAGTGCTAACTCACCATGGATTAGGTTCTGACATTTTGCTAGACACCTCCACCTTGAACTTTCTATCATCTTGACAGTAGAATCTCATTTGCAGCAAAAGGATAAGAAAGACAAATCTGTGGCTTGACACCTTGTGACATCTTTCTATGGGTGATGAATTTCAGTTACCTGAGAGGTTCATAGTTACTAAGCAATGGATGGATGATTGGCACAGTAACTTCAGGCTAGCTGAGAATCAAAAGAATATGTCAAGTCAGAAAAAGTGTCAAAACAGTGTAACACTTTTAAGTATGGTTTACTCGATGTATTTAAGTAGGCGTGCAAGTATTTTATTTCATAGATACTTAAATTTTGACAAAATAACAGATCCACAAGAGAATATGAGAATAAATAGAATCTACTACATCCAGTCCTTTCCAATTTAATCCTATTTGCAAATATTTCAAAGTACAATATGTCTCACTTTTCTGTTGCACTGACCATAGTCATTTTTTTTTCAAATTGTCCTTTCTCTTCTGTCTACTTATCTTTACAGCTTTTGTTGTTGTTGTTGTTGTTGTTGTTGTTTTCTGTTCTGTTTTTATTACTACATCTTCCCTCTACTTATTACTCTAGATCCCTGAATTTTTTGGTACCTCTAGAGTGAAGTTGTTTGAAGAAAGTATTACGGGAAACATATATGCTAATATTTGTAAATTTAAAAATAAACATATAAAAATAAATATAAAAGATAACTAATATACAAAAATATGAATATCAGCCAGAGTAACTGTTTGCAACACTTTTAACAGATAAGGCAACAATGAACTTTCTGGGACAAAAGTCCACAATTTTCCTCCTGTCCTAGAGAAATATTGACACTTCAGAGAAATCAAGTTACTAAGAAATACTATAAGAATAAACTATTAGCCTACCTGTGATTTTTCTGATCTAGGAGAAATCTCCATTTGTATTTTAATGTGGGACAGCCCATGGTTGATTATGTTTTTGTAGCAGTGGTTAATCAAAAAAATGCCTCTTTTTGATCAATCTTTTTGTGAGTTATAAACAAATATAGAAAATTAAAATTAATATCTCTTAGTCAAGAAATAATAATTTAGAAACATGAATTTATATGTATATATGTGTGTGTATATATACATATGTGCATATTTATTTATTTATCCTTTTAAGTCTCCCTTGGAACTATTCTAGCTTTTACAGGAGAATAACAAGATATTTGGTTTTCATCCCACTTTGTCAGTTACTGCCTTGTCTGTCTATAGGCACTCTAAACACAAGCCAGTAGTACGGCATGATAGCTGTCTCCACATAGCTTTGTTGGCAATATAAGATGTGATCTTTAAAGCAAGCATTATCTTAACTTTATTTCCTCTCTATCATAATGGATCTAAATTTCCCTAAAATGTCTGTAGGTTGTTATCCCTATGTCTCTAAAAGACAAATTTGTTACATGAGATACAATTATTCAACTTTTTCTTTCTTTTTCCCTCCTTGGCGAACATCGCTTCTCTGCAGCTGTGCTTTCCAGACTCCCCGTCCTACATAAAGAAGCAGAAGCAAAAGTTCTTTCTGGCCTTCTGGCCAGATTTTTCTGGCTTCACCAGGACTTCCACAGTGACAGTGACCACAAGCACAATAATTTCTTCCTGTCCTGGATCTGCTTTCAGATTAAGAGGAGCTGCTGGCACTGACATCTCCAGATGTCTCAGCACTTCATTTGGTGTGTTACAGCTGATCACTAACTCTCACGGCCTCTAGGCATTGTCTTCTTCACTACACAGACACTGTGTCTCCTTATGTTGTTTTTCTGCTGTCCTTGAAAGAGCCAGGCTTGCCAACCACTCTCACCTGATCATGCAAATGCATAGCTAGTGCACTTCAGAAAGTGTGACATGTAGTATTAGAAAAGAAGGAGAACTGTTGACAGATTGTGCCATTTACTCCTCTTTCACACAGGAGCAGAGAACAGGAGCATCAGTGTATTGATTTGAACATGCTTGCCTCAGACTCACCAGTCTAAATAAGGAGAAATCAGAACTCTAAATTTCCCAGTGTCTGTCTGTGGCACAACGAGGACATATTTCTTCAGAAGATGGAATTCTGAGCAAAAGGTCAAAATCCAAAGCTCAAACATGAGGAGTCATGTAACACAGAATCAGTAGAATTTATGGCAGCTTACACTACATTTTCAAATAGCTAATTTTGGGATGGATGTTTTTTTCCTGTTGTCTACTGGTAACCATTGTTGTTAAATACTCTCATCAAAAGCCATTGATATAGTGTAACAAAAAGAAGTAACCTTACTATGGTATGTAGACATGTAAGACTACGGGTAGTTCTGGTAAACAAATCCCATGTAGTATGACATGACTATAGCTGATCTTGTCTCAGATATTTTCAATTGATGGAAGCTGACCTGGAGTCATATAATCTTAGGTTATCTGTCTTTAATTTCTCAGTGAATGAATTTGTATGTGTTTCTATTTTATGAAGTAATGGATTATCATGGAATGTTAGTTTGAATTCCTTTCATGAATGAGCAGTTCATGGCTTCGTAGAGTCTCAAGTTGAAAATATAAAAGGGTTTAAAGCTATGTAGGCAGTTTCTACCTCAACTATAGCAGATCAGAAATGCTTTAAGACCATGCTTTAATAGGAATGCTTTAACCAACTGTATTGCATATTAGAATCTGCCCAAATACATATAGACAACTACAGAATGCTTTCCTTGTTATTGTTCAGCTAATGTTCCTTATTAACATGTTCATATATAAAGATTTTGGCTTTTTCCTTCCTTCCTTCCTTCCTTCCTTCCTTCCTTCCTTCCTTCCTTCCTTCCTTCCTTCCTTCCTTCCTTCCTTCCTTCCTTCCTTCCTTCCTTCCTTCCTTCCTTCCTTCCTTCCTTCCTTCCTTCCTTCCTTCCTTCCTTCCTTCCTTCCTTCCTTCCTTCCTCCTTCCTCCTTCCTTCCTTTCTCTCTCTCTCTCTTTCTCTCTTTCTCTCTCTTTCTCTCTTTCTCTCTTTCTTTCTCTTTCATCTTTCTTTGTTTCTTTCCCTCTCTCTTTCTCTCTTATTTCTTCTCTTTCTTCTCTCCTTCTTTCTTCTCTCTTTCTTCTCTTTCTTCTCTCTTTCTTCTCTCTTTCTTCTCTCTTTCTTCTCTCTTTCTTTCACAACTTAAAAAAAAAAAACTAACCTACCCATTTCCATTAATGTAATAAAATAATAATTATTATTAGTGTTTATTGTAATGACCTCTTTTCTTCTTTTTTTTTTTTTTTTTAGTTTAACATATATGTCCAATATGATTTTTTTCATGATCTTCAATGGGATTTTTAGAATTTAATAAGTAAGTCCAATTATAGTATCTTCTATGGTGATGATATAATATTGAAAATTATTTATTTTCTTTTACTATATTCTACGATATTGCCTTAATAGTCATTATACAGAAGGTCAGCATTTATCTTTTCTTGCACACTGACATTAGCAGAGTTCTCTACTTAGTGCTCTAAACAATTTACTTAAACAGTTATTTCTGGATGCTCTGAATAATACATGGAAATAGAGAATGTTTCCAACAACACTCAACAAACACTTTTTACATGATGGCTAGTGCAAGTACTGGAACAAGGTCACACTGATGCTATCATCTGCACACAAATTGAGCTAAAATGGGCTTCATTACCCGTGAAGAAAGATGATGAAACGTGAACAACAATAACAAAAAATCATGAGCATACAAAGATTTGAGATGTGTTAGACTGTAACTGCTCTCTTTCCACTATGTGTTTCTTTTTTTTTCTCTTTACTTAGAAAACTATTAGCAATTTTCTGATACTAAAAGGGACAGTTATAGCTGTTGTACAAGGGCTCTGCAGGATGAACGCATTATAGATAAAACCCTCATCACACCCCTCAAATTCCCATTTTCACTTTCTCATGTGATATTCACCCATAGGTTGTAAACAATGTGTTTCTTTGCTGTGTGAAGGAGACTCAGAATCAGCATGAGACTGTCAAAATTAGTTTTCTTTCTTTGCACAATTTTAAAGCACTGTGCTTTAGAAAGTGTGAGAGAGACCCTGCTAGGTAAGGTTTAACAGATCATGTTTAGAAAGGGAAGAAAAAAAGAAAAAACTAACAAGGTCTTGCAGATGAGAAGGCAGAGGAATATAAGTGAATAAAATGGAAGAATAAAAACGACAGAACTTAGAAGTTGTAGATAGGTGAAATATTTCATCCATCCTTACACTAAATACTGTTCAATTTATTTTACAGTCTAAGAGACTAATACCCATCTCCTCTTATTTCACAGAAAGACATGAACATCTGGACAGTTAAGTAGAAAAATTGTCAAATATATAGACTCAATTTTTAAAAATCAACGTGTAGCATGATTTCTATCACTAATATTTATTTTAAGTATACTTTTTATTCATGAAGATCAAACCTTGGACTTTGGGACATATTCTGCTTGGTGTGGAACTTGTAGACCATGTGTTAATGGGATAGGACCTGCATGTTAATGTTTAGCAACTAGAATGATCTGAAATGCTTTTCCAACATTTCAGAGGAATTTCTTCTATAAAACTTGATTTTTGAACAGCAACTTTATCAGCTTTTTAATTATCAATTAAATGAATACTCACTGAAGTCACAACACATGCATTTTCAATGTTAAATGCATATGGAAAGCATACAGAGAGAAACTGGTATCAATGTAACTTATAAACATGTATATGAAATTTTCTTTAATGAGGAAATAGTTATTGGCTTAAAAATTATCATTACAGACAATTGAGAAATTTTATTTAAAAATAACAGTAAAGAATATGTTCTGAATGGGAAGAAAGATAAGTTCTATTAGTAAATGTCAGAAATGACTTCATACAGTATTTTCATATAAAGAAAATAAGTTCTTTGGATACTATTATTTAAGTGACATATTCCTGAGTTCTGTAGCTATTAGTAAATAAAATACTAAATTAACAAGACACTGTATCTCATTGGCAACCAGTTGAACTAACATTAACCTTCGTGCCTGAAAACTGAATAGACCTCAGTACAAAATTTATTGTCATGTGGGACTCTTGTACTTTGATTACTTGCCTTCTTCTTTAGATTTGATGTCTATTACTACTTTTTAAATATCTCTATGTCACAGGGATTTATTTGGAAACTCTTACTTCTTTCTTTTGCGTCATAACAGTATAATTTTAAGGGACCACTAGAAAATCCAATGAAATATTGCGACAGAGATTTTCTTCCTAAAAAGTTATTTGAACTATCATATGCTACTGTTGATGGCCCATAAAGAAACAAACAAACCTGTTTTAAGTTTTATGATAGAAATTGGGAGGGAAATTCTGTTGCATTCCTGTCATATATAACAAACACAAAACTCTTCAATTATCTATAAAGAAAATATTTTTTTCTGGCATGATTTTAATCTTTATTTTAGCCTTCAATAAACAGTGTATGTAGTAGGATAACTGCATTCTTCACTAAGTATAATATGGATCTTAGAAAGGCATTTCGGTTCATATTAGTGTGAAACCAAATTTAAATACAACGAACACTCAATAGGAATGATTTCCAAGAGAGTGTTTTCTCTCAAACTGATATTTCCATAGTTATACTCAAAGGAAGAAATATTGCATTTTCAATGTTATGTGTTGATCTGTCCATATGTTGTAAGACTTTTCAGTTTTCTGACATTATCGCTTGACTGAGAGACAGACACATAAGTCAAACATCCATGATTTTGCTGTTCAAGTCCCTGTATTTTTCTGACTAGAAGAAATGTCCACTAAAGCATAACATGAAACCAAGTTGAAAAGAAAATCTTATAAATGAAGACAACTAGCAAACTAAACAATATTTTTATTTCTTTTTTTTTCCTTATTAAGATGAAAAGTTTAAACATTACCCTGACCAACACAACAAAAAAAATAAAATAATAATAATAAAAAAAAGGTTGACAAGGGAAACCTTAACTGAGAGAATGAGAAACTGAAACTAGAGAACCCAGAGATAATATGAAGTGCCCATTCCATGTGGACTCCAGATGTGTAAGAATTTTCTTGACTTGTTTTTATTTTGCAATATGATGTTTCTTGAAAGAAACAGTTAACAATGGCAGATCATTCAGAAAGTTTGGATTGATTACTTAATATCCTTTCCTGTGTTTTGTATGAGTGAAACAATTTCATCACAGTTTGTAAAAGGCTAAAAATTGTGAGAGCCAGCAGCGCCTTCTCATTCAACCATTTCTTATCTTGGAGAAGACCAAGACAAACAAACCCAGTAATCATAGTCAAAAAGTCTCCAACACTAGATAATTATTCCACCTATTTCTCTGTGCTGTCATTTACGTTTATTTATTTATTTGTTTGTTTGTTTGTTTGTTTGTTTATTTTCTGTTCCTCCTGACTCAGTTGAGAGTGCCCATTTGGAACTCACTATGCAATGAAGCAATGTGAACCCATGGATGAAGGACAGATATAAGGAAAATTTTGTGGATTTATCACACTGGTAAAGATGCTTACCCTGATGTTTATGGAAGTGCACTGAAGTTACATCCAGAATATGCTGGAAAAGGGAATTCAGGAAATAAGTTTAAGCTCATGGCTTCCACGAGCATGTGGGCACTCTTTGGAAGCACTTGCCTCCCTCATATTCTCCATATGATGGCACTGCAAAGGTGTCTGAGATATGTGGTGTTGGTCATGACATGTGTGGCTTTTCCAAGTTCTAGTGAGTTCCTGAACCACTGTAAAGAGAAACTGTAGCTTCAAAGTCCCATTCTACCAGATGCCCACCCTAGGCTTGCAGAAGGCTTGCATCCAGCGAGTGCATTCTAATATGGATATAGCCCAAACTGGAACCTTTATCAGTACTGAGTAAAGCATCATTTGTATGTCATTTCAGTATCAATGCCATATTAACAGCAGCAAGTACATGCTCTTTACATGTTCAGTATTTTTATGACCTAAGTCTGTGTTAGTTGGGCCAAATATCTACTAAATTCAGAGATGGTAATAATTCCTTCACTTTAAGACTCTTTCTGTTGCACCAAATTCCAGTTAATGAGTTAGGGCATTGGAAATGTAATGAACAGTGAACAATGTGAACAGAGTGAGTAGTGTGACATAAAGATTACCCTGAATTGTTTTTGGACCTGAGTACAGAAGCAGTTTGTGTTTTCCCTTTAATTGAACTTGGTAATTATAACAAATGACACTGAAATTTGTGGGAATGCTGATCCTGAACAGAAGATTTTGCTATATGATTGTCTTGGCAAAGACTTTTCAGAAAATAAATTGTGCAAATATGGCATGCTTACTCTATGAATTCCCCAGCATTTTCCCAGTTGATAATTCAAATAGGGCTTTCTGAGGAATTCTCTTTCATAGAACAATCTGACTTATCATCATTATTACTTATTTGCCTTCAAGAAAAAAGAAGTTGATATAGTAAACAAAGAAAATAGTAAGGATGTTTCAATTACATATATATTTTTTAAAATTATTTCCTTGGGGATTCACTCAGTTCTACCAATCTGATGATGACTAATGTAGCTAGGCAAAGGAGGTCATTACCAGATAATGGAGCCTGTTTATTCTTTCTCTTGCTATTTGGATATTTCCTTCAGTAGGCTGTTTTCAAGGTATAACATTTCTATAGCCCAGCTTTTTTCTGTAGCCCAGCTTTTTTTTTTTTCTTTTTTCTTTTTTTTTTTTTTCCATAAGGGAAAAACAACATCCATGATCAAAAGAAGCAACTTAAAGCTAGAAAGCTTTTAGAAGTGCATATACTTTCTAATATATCCTTATATCCTGGAAGTTGGTAAGTGTCTCTAACCATTGGTAGCGAAGGACTTATCAATTGCATGCATGCCCATAATAAATTTATTCAGGAGTTATCAACAGCAAGGAGCTTAAAAAATATGTGTGTTAGACCCAAGAATCCCATTAGCGGTGGTCTATACTATGTCATGTGCTCCACAGATATAGCTCCAAACTGCATATCTGGTGTCTGCCCTGCCTAAAGGTGAGAAGCGCCCTTGCTTCAACCTGTCTTGTATTGCACCTTATAGTCCTACCATATCAGCAGGCCCAGCATCTCAGAACTGTTTTTTTTTGGGCTGTTTCACTGGCCCTTCTCCTGTGCCTTTGGGGAGTGAGGAGGAGGTACAAAGGACTGGGGAGCAGCCCAATACACCCTTACCTTACATTAGTAAGCTTGGAGGTAGCCAGCCATCCTCAGAGACCTGACTCCAAAAGGCAACACCTCTTTTTCCTTGCTCTACAGGCTCTAAGTTCAAGGAACTTTGTCCTGTGTCTGGTCCCAGGACCAGACGCTTAATACTGAGCAGCAGGATGTACACTTAATTCCACTGAACTTGAATAAAGACATACTGCCTTGGAAAAATTACTCGCACTTCATTTTGGGTAGTGAGAATAGAGCATCCATGAAATATTAGGTTAAACCATGACATCATATTTTTAAGCTTGAATAATTAAGGAAACTGTCCAGTTGAAAACAAACAAACAAATAATTACATTGTTCACTAAGAGTTTTGTAAAATGAATAGTTTCCTTCTAAAAATCTTATTGGTATATGTCTGTAAGAAGTTTTTAAATTTATCCGTCCTGCCTTTTCTGATACAAAATATTCCACTGAAAACCATGTCATGCCAATTATGTTTGGAAATTGGCATTGCACTAAAGCTTCACAGAATCACAGAATCATCTAGGTTGGAAGAGACCTCCAAGATCATCTAGTCCAATCTCTGACCTAACACTAACAAGTCCTCCACTAAACCATATCACTAAGCTCTAAATCTAAATGTCTTTTAAAGACAGGGATGGTAACTCAACCACTTCCCTGGGCAGCCTATTCCAATGCCTAACAACCCTTTCACTAAAGAAGTTCTTCCTAATATCCAACCTAAACCTCCCCTGGTGCAACTTTAGCCCATTCCCCCTCGTCCTGTCACCAGGCACATGGGAGAATAGACCAACACCCACCTTGCTACAGCCTCCTTTAAGGTACCTGTAGAGTGCGATAATGTCACCCCGAGCCTTCTCGTTTCCAGGCTGAACAATCCCAGCTCCCCCAGCTGCTCCTTGTAAAACTTGTTCTCTAGACCCCTCACCTATCCCTAATACTTTTAGGCAGCTATTCCTTGATGCAAGGTAGTGCATGCTGGAAAAATGTGTAAGAACTCACAAGAATAAATTATTTCTACAGCTGAATTTTGTGAAGTTCTCTATATTATGAACTTATTTATATACAATGAGGTCCTTATGAACCCAGAGAAATCATATCACTAATCCTTTTCACATTTATGAGTCTCTTCTTATGAATACTTTGTGTCACTATAGTGAACAGGAATTAATTATGCCTTAGTAACAATTAATTCTACCATTTATTGTGCAGTAATATTGAAATATGCTCAGCAGCAGCTGCACTTACAAGAACACTCAATACAGGTAAATGGAAGAAGTGATAGGCGCAACAGTAAAAACAAACAAAAAAATAGCAAACAAATAGAAAAAAATAGCAAAAAGTCATCAAGTTGAAAGGAAGCAAACTCATTAGGGTGGAAAAGTAAAGTACTGGTTTTTAAAAGGTTACACGTTACATTAGAAACAGAACAAAGTACTTTTTTTGGAAGACAAAATAAGGGACAACAATTAGAGGATAGCCTTTAGTGTATTGTGGCCAATTATTCCTCTGGTACCTTTGTTAGCTTAATTTACTTGTCTCAATTTTATCTTCTGTTTTGAGCCTTTCCACCAAAACAAACGAACCTGTATATATCTTACTTTCTCTGGCAAATAGATTACTTTTCAAAATTGCTCTGTTAGCACAAGAATAAAATGCAACATCATATGAGTACAAAAAAAAAAAAATGGTTTGCATGTGCAACTTCTGATTGTGCTAGAGTTATTTACTTTTTACTGTTTTTGGCACTAGTTTTTAGTTTATTTTTGAGCTTTGTGTATTACCAAATGTTCAGTTATGGATGAGTACATACAAACTAATGCATTTCCACTTAAGGAAAAGATAAGTCATATAGGATGAAAAAAACGGACCTGGATTTTTAATTACACTGTATGACAATTTACTGAGAACATAATTCTTAAATTCTGTGAAGTGTTTAAAACTGGGTAATGCATAAGGTCTCATCTTTGACATTTAGCCCCAGAAACCTAGATAAAATAAATATTGTTTGTGGTAATACTAGGGAGAAGAAATTCCAACTTTTAGTCATGCTTAATCATCACTGAGCGTTGAAACCACTAAAGAAGCAATATTTAAACTAAGTGAATGCTACCTTGCTAGAACTCCTATAATAAGCTCTATGAAGTATCAGGTATTTGCACTTTCTGTGCTTAAGAAGGGGTTGAATAGAGAATAGGACGGAATGAAAAAACAAACAAACAAACAAACAAAAATAAATCAGCAGGAGGTGGCATGCTGTCCAAAATGCTCTTCTACATGTTGTTTAAAATTGAGGGTTACAGTGCTTGAAGAACTCTATTTTCTATCATTAAGAATATACAGTCCATCTCATGAATTATATAGCAGGGGGATATTGTCTACCTGTCACTGTTAAGTAGAAATACAGAATAATTTGAGATTGTAAGGTCATTCGTCCACACAGTAGTAATAAAAGCCAAAAGCATAAAACAAAGAGAACTGCTATTGCTCTTCACTGTTGATAAAACAAAATTGGAAAATATAGTGTCTATTTAGAGGCATTTAAAGAAATAAATTCAGGTGAGAGTCATGTTTTTTACTCCAGTTATGTCAGAATCTACCCTCAGCTTTCATTTTTTGCTTATTTCTCATGGTAACTTGTCACTATATGGGAAAATTTTCCATTGATTTCTGTCTCCCAGAGAATATGCATAAATTCATATTATATTTTCCTTCTTCTTGAACCTTAAAAATAGAATCTGTCCTTCACAGTTCAGCAAACCAGTGTCTCACAGCTGTTTCCATAAATACTTCACTATTTACTATGTTAGTAAAAATAATTGTTTTAAGAGTTTTAAAAAATGCTGTAGTGCACGCTTTCCATTCACTTAATAGTATTGCCTGATTTTATGAGTTCACTGAATTTATCTGCAATGAATTGGGGCTGGCAGGGGGTGGGGCGCTGCTTGGGGATGGGATGGTCATCGGTCAGCAGGTGGTGAGCAATTGCATTGTGAATTACTTGTTTTGTACATATTAATATTATTATTATTTATTTTCTGTTCTAATAACTGTCTTTATCTCAATCCACAAGCTTTTACTGTTTTTCCAATTCTCTCCCCCATCCCACTGGGGAGGGGAGGGTGAGAGAATGGCTGTATGGCACTTAGCTGCCAGCCGGGTTAAACCACAACAATTGGTATTTGTCAAAGGTGTGTGTGGATCAATGCTGCCAAGATGAGATGAGGGAAAATTCAGAAGGGCATGAGAGGAAGACTTCCCCATGTAATGGTAAAACACTAAGTAGCCTGTTCCAACTTCAAGGCTGGATCTGAGCATGGAACTAGACTAGACAACACTGAGGTTATGTTATACTTCAATAAGCCTCTCACCTCCCAGAAAATTTTTGCTTCTGTCACTGAAAACATTTGTGGACAGTTGGAAAAAAAAGTAGGCCACTACTCAAATTCTTGTAAAACACCTTTCAGAACTGTAGGATGTAAAGAGAAAGGAGAGGTATATTTGAGGTGACTGCTACACATCCACAAAGACATAAGGAAGATATGTCACCATTTTAATATGACTGGAAGAGGAACCTGAAGTGAAAGGTCTATGAGATTTCAGTGGAAGAAAAAGAGACAGTACATAATCTGTCATTTCAAATGACTTTATTTAAAGATAAGAGTTGAAAAGGAGAGATGAGAGTGAAAGCAAAATCACAATGGAAAATGGGTATATGTGAGTTGAGGAAATATTGCGAGGAAAGGTTAATGGTGGAATTAGAAAGTAGGTGTATAGAAGCCAGCAACAGATTTTTAGACAACTTGATCACAGAAATTAAAGGCAACTGACCAGATGAGGTGGGAGAAATTTCTGGTTCTGTTGAAATAGAAAATGAAGGAGCTGAAGGTCACTGAAGTGTTCATTTGAGAAAGTCGTGAAATGCCATTGGAGAAGGAGCCTTTAATGGCTTTAAAGTGTTTTTAAGCCAAAGCAAGTGAGGATGTCTAAACAGAAATTGCAAACTGAATTTGAAACAGAAAAGAGTGTAGGCTGATGGTTAGAGACATGGTTACAGCTGAAAATGACTTCAGTATTGAAAGGAGGAAATTCAAACGTGAAGAGACAAGAGACAAAGAGCAAAAAATAGGAAAAAGTTGAAAGTAAAAGAAGACATAAGCTGAAGTTGATGTCAGAAAATTGAAAACTAAAGATAAAAGAGAAAGTTGCAATGCATTTTTGAATCTCTTTTTCTGAAAGAGAGGAAATAAGGAAGGAAGGAAGGAAGGAAGGAAGGAAGGAAGGAAGGAAGGAAGGAAGGAAGGAAGGAAGGAAGGAAGGAAGGAAGGAAGGAAAGAAGGAAGGAAGGAAGGAAGGAAGGAAGGAAGGAAGGAAGGAAGGAAAGAAGAAAGGGAGGGAGGGAGGGAGGGAGGGAGGAAGGAAAAGAAAGAAAGAAAGAAAGAAAGAAAGAAAGAAAGAAAGAAAGAAAGAAAGAAAGAAAGAAAGAAAGAAAGAAAGAAAGAAAGAAAGAAAGAAAGAAAGAGAAAGAGAGAGAGAAAGAGAGAAAAAGAGAGAGAAAGAGAGAAAGAGAGAAAGAGAGAGAGAAAGAGAGAGAGAGAGAGAAAGAAAGAAAGAAAGAAAGAAAGAAAGAAAGAAAGAAAGAAAGAAAGAAAGAAAGAAAGAAAGAAAGAAAGAAAGAAAGAAAGAAAAAGAAAGAGAAAACTCAAATGATTCTAAGTTATTTGAATTTTTACACTGAATTTTGGAAGTCAGAAGAGTATGCTGTCTGTATAGCACAATACTGGTATTAAAACAAAGGGTGTAGGAGATCTTGCAGACAATGTTGAAGAATGCTCATATGTTTTCCAAAAGAGTTAGGCCTAATATGGTGTGTTAGCTATGAATTTTAGCTAACAAGTATTTTTGGTGGGCTCATAATTAGAACCACCCAATCTTTCATTCCCATCTCTATGCTAAAGGTAGACTTAAAAGATACATCTAGCAAATCAAGAATCTCAAGACCAGGAAAGAGAATTTCACTGAAGATCTTTGGAGAATTTGATGAAAAACATAAGTCTGCAAACTTGAAAAGTCTGCAAAAAACAAGTCCTGCTAACTTCTGAAGATATTCCTGAAGAAATTCAGTTGACCAGGGAACTTCATTCAAAATTCAAAAATTCCCATAATAACTCTTCAGGTAATGATTGGAGCATTTCCAAGTAACCAGTTCTGTGGAGGAAAATATATATACATATATATATTTTTTACTGATAAATTAAAGTGATTTGTGTGCATGTGTGTGTACAGCTTTTGATCATATATAAAGTAGTATCAGTCAAAGTTTTCATTTCAATAAATCAATGATGATCAAAAAAATTAAATAATTTGGTACATATAGTTTGTAAACGTATCTTTTTTCTTTGTGGAATAATTAACAGAAGCATACAGTTTCTGTGTTGTTCAGGCCACTTTTAGCAAATGTAAATCATCGAATATATTGCATATTATGTAATAACGGAACCTTGTCAGCTAATACATTCAAGTGGTAACATTGGTGTTCTGGTGATTTTTCTGTGAACAAAAAAAAAATTATCCATTTACTGCAAACAACTTTTCTGGTTATCTACAATTATGGATTAGATAGTCATTATTGAAATGATTTTCCTGTGATCTAAAGATTATATTTAGTACAATTTTTCAACTCAAAATACTTTGGCTTTTTTTTTAAGTGGCATTTTTAATGAAACTAGCAAATGTAATAACAGGGTTTTGATCATTGGACAAATTATACACAGCTTCATTCAGGTCTGGTGTAGTGATTTTATTCCTGTCACAAGAGCTTTCATCAGAAATATCACTTGCTTCTGATGATCACAAGCTAATTTTCACTAAAAAAAAAAAAAAAAAAAAAAAAAAAAAGGAAGTGGGACAGGGTGGAAGAGGGAACATGGAACAGAGAGATATCTTGGGAAATTATATAAGAGTCTTAGCTGAAGAGACAATAAGCCGATGTAATTTTTTCTGTATAATCCCCAATTGTCCCTCATTATGAAAGATAACAATCACTTTAGAGTGAAACTTACTGCCATTTTCCTCAAATGCATACTATTTTTTATCATACATTTACACTTACACAAATTACCCACAGTTATTTTTTACATGTTTTCTAATTTTGGTAATACGAAATCCAAATTAACATGCTTCCTTAAAATTCCAGCTTATGTCAGAGGCTTTCCTAACCTGAAGAGTAGACTATGTGTACTTTGTATTTGCCCAGCTTCTCTTTAAGAATGCAGCCTTCTGTGCCATTTGTTCATTAGAAACAAATGGAAAAAATCTACTATGTTAATTCACAGAATAATAGAGTGGCTTGAGTTGGAAAAGACCTTAAAGATCATCTAGTTCAAATACCCCTGCCATAGTCAGGCACCTTCCACTAAAACAGGTTGCTCAAAGCCCCATCCAGCAGTTCCAGGAATGGGGCATCCACAGCTTCTCTGGGCAGCTTGGTCCAGTGTTTTAACAACCTCTAACTAAAGAATTTCCTGTTAACATCTAATCAAAATCTCCCCTCTTTCAGTTTAAAAACATTCTCCCTTGTTCTGTCCATGTAAAAAATCATTCTCCATTTTTTTATAAGCTCTCTTTAATTACTGAAACACCACAGTGATGTCTCCCCAGAGACTCCTCTTTTTCAGGCTGAACATCCCCGGCTCTCTCAACCTGAACAATAGGAGAGCTGCTCCAGCCCTTCTGGCCTCAGGCTGTAGCAGCAAGACCAGTTATTCTCCAGGTACCCAGTCCCCTGAGCTGATAGTTAGGGATGGGGAGCAGAAGGGAGCCCTCTAATCCATGAGGAAATGGTAGTGACCACTTAGATGCACACAAGTCCATGGGGCTGGAGGGGATCCACTCGTGGGTACTTAAGGGAGTTGATGCAAGTGCTCACAAAGCCACTTGTCTTCATTTACCATAGATCTTGGCTATCAGGAGAGGTCCCAATTGACCTGCAGCTAGCAAATGTGACATCCATTTACAAGAAGGTCTGGAAGGAGGATCCAGGAAACTACAGGCCTCTCAGTCTGAACTTGGTGCTGGAGAAGCTCATGGAGTAGATTACTGTCTCCCACAGCATTCTCCTGGAGAATCTAGCTGCTCGTGGATTGGATGAATGTACGATTCATTGAATTAAAAGCTGGCTAAATGACCAGGCCCGAAGAGTGAAAGGAGTTAAATCCAATTGGAGCCTATTTACTAGTGGTGTCACCCATGTCTCAGTACTGGGGCCAGTTCTCTTCAATACCTTTATCTGGACAAAGGCATTGAGTGTACACCCAATAATTTTGCAGACGACACCAAGTTAGGTATGAATATCAATTTGCTCAAGGATATGAAGGCTCTGCAGAGCAATCTGAATAGGCCAGACTGATGGGCTGAGGGCAACTCCATGAAGTTCAACAAGGCTAAGTGCTGGGTTCTGCACTTGGGGAACAACAACCCCATGCAACACTACTGGCTGGGGGAAGATCAGTTGAAAAGCTGTCTGGCAGAAAGGGACTTGGTATTGGTCAATAGCCAGATGAATATAAGCCAGCAGTGTGCTCAGGTGGCCAAGAAGGCCAACAGCATCCTGGTTTGTATCAGGAATAGTGTGGCCAGCAAGACTAAGGAAGGGATTGTCCATCTGTACTCAGCTCTAGTGAGGCTACACCTTGAATACTGTGTTAATTTTGGGGCCCTTCACTACAAGAAGGACATTGAAGTGCTGAAGCATGTCCAAAGAAGGGCAAGGAAGCTGGTGAAGGGTCTAGAGAACAAGTCTTACGAGGGGTGGCTGAAGGAGCTGGCATTGTTTAGCCAAAAGAAAAGAAGGCTCAGAGGAGACCATATTGCATTTCACAGTCACCTTAAAGGAGGATATAGCTTTACAATTACCTTAAGTGAGGTTGCAGCAAGTTGAGGATTGGTCTTTTCTCCCAAGCACTAAGTGAGAAGACAAGAGGAAATGGCCTTAAGTTGCACCAGGGGAAGTTTAGGTTGGATATTAGGAAAAATTTATTCACTGAAAGTGTTGTGAAGTATTGTAACTGGCTGCCCAGGTATGTAGTTGAGTCACTATCCCCAGAGGTCTTCAGAAAGCATGTACATGTAGTGCTTAGTGACATGGTTTAATGGTGGACTTTGCAGTGCTAGGCTAAAGGTTGGAGTAGTCTTTTCCAACATAAATCATAGAATAATAGAATGGCTTGGGTAGGAAGGGACCTCAAAGATCACCTAGTTTCAAACCCCCTGCCATAGAAAGGGATGTCACCCACTAGAGCATCCAGTAAATCAGGTTGATCAGGGCCTCATCTAACCTGATCTTCAACACCTCCAGGGATGGGACATCCAGCAACATCTTCCAATGCCTCACTCCCTCTGATTGAAGTACTCTTCTTAACCTCTAATCTAAACCTCCTCTCTTTTAGTTTAAAACCATTCCCCTCTCTCCTCTCCTTATCTGACTGAGAAAAGAGTTGCTCTCCATCTTTTTTATGTCCCCTTCAAGTACTGAAAGATTGCAATGAGGTCACCCCAGAGCCTTCTCTTCTGTAGGCTGAACACCCCCAGCTCTCTCAGACCTTCTTCATAGGAGAGGTACTCCAGTCCCTTGATCATCTTTGTGGCCTTCCTCTGGACATGCTCTAACATACCAACATCCTTCTTGTGCTAGGAGCTCCAGACCTGGACACAGTACTTCAAGATGGGCCTCACGATGGCAGAGTAGAGGGGGACAATCACCTCCCTTGACTTGCTGGCCACTTCCCTTTTAATGCTGTGATTCTATGGTCCTATCTTTGTGTCCCTCTGCTGGACTTGCTCTAACAGGTCTACATTCTTCTTATGCTGGTGGCTCCAGACCTGGATGCTCCAGGTGGGGCCTCAAGAGGGCCGAGTAGAGGGGGACAATCCCCTCCCCTCCACCAGAACCCTCAGGTCCTTCTTTGCAGGGCTACTGTCAATGCATTTGTCTCCCAGTTGGTCCTGATGTCTGGGATTACCCCCAACCAGGTGCAGCACTGTCCTGGTTGCACCTGGAATAGAGTTCATTCTCTTTATAGGGGCTGGTAGGTGTCTTGTTTTAGTTTTAGGAGACATATAACGAATATAACATACTGTTTTAGTTGTTGTAGAATGGTGCTTACACAGAGTCAAGGACTTTTCCGTTTCTCAGACTGACGCACCAGTGAGTAGACTGGGGATGAGCAAGAAACTGGAAGGGGACAGAATCCGGACAGCCGACTCATACTGGCCAAAGGGATATCCCATACCGTATGAAGTCATGAAGAACAATAAAAACTTGGATGGTTGGCATGAGGTGCAGAGCTGCTGCTTGGTGTCTGGCTGGGCACCAGTCAGCAGTTGTATTTTGCATCACTTGTTTTGCATATAGAAAGAGATTTGAAGGGGAAAGGCCTGCCAGTGACAAGCTATGGGACAACATGCCAAAATCTGAGGGACTGCATGTTAGTGAGATCCTTCAGTCTGCTCCACAAGGTGCTGGGTAGAATGAATCACGTTTGAAATATCCCTACACGCTGTATGAAATAGAGGAGCTGGGATGCATGGAACTTGCAGTTGGTGATGACACAGTTGAGAGCCTCTAAGTATTACAGGACAAGCAAATAAAGTAGATGCCATTGTGGGAGTGTACTATAGGCCACCCAGCTTCCAATAGCATCTCGTTCAACCACACCCCTACCACCAGTATCACCCACTAAACCATGTCCCTAAGCACCATGTCCAACCTTTTCTTAAACATCCCCAAGGACGACAGTGACTCCGCCACCTCCATGGGCAACTCATTCCAATGCCTGACTATTCTTTCTGAAAAGAAGTTTCTCGTAATTTCCAACCTAAACCTCCTCTGGCACAACTTGAAGCCATTCCCTCTAGCCCTATGGCTAGTTATCTGCAAATAGAGGCCAACCCCCAGCTCCTCACACCTTCCTTTCAGGTAGTTGTAGAAAGCAATAAGGTCTCCCCTGAGCTTCCGCTTCTCCAGAGTAAACAACCCCAGTTCCCTCAGCCACTCCATATAGGACTTGTATTCCAGATCCTTCATCAGCTTCATAGCCCTTCTCTGGACATGTCCCAGGTCCTCGATGTCTTACTTGTAGTGGGACACTCAACTGAACACAGCACTCGAGGTGCAGCCTCACCAGAGCAGAGTACAGGAGGACGATCACCTCCCTGGTCCTGCTGGCTACACTATTCCTGATATAAGCCAGGATGCCATTGGCCTACTTGGCCACCTGGGCACACTGCAGGCTCATGTTCTGGTGAGCATCAATCAGCACTCCCAGATCCTTTTCCTCTGCATAGCTTTCCAGCCACTCTGCCCCAAGCCCGTAGCACTGCATGGGGTTGTTATGCCCCAAGTGCAGGACCCAGCACTTAGCCGTGTTGAACCTCATCCCATTGGACTCTGCCCATTGACCCATCCTGTCCAGGTCCCTCTGCAGGGCCTTTCTACCCTCCAGCAGATTGACACTTCCCCCCAGCATTGCGTCATCTGCAAACTTATTGATGGTACAAAAAATTCCCTCATCTAAATCAACAATAAAGATATTAAAGAGAATGGGCCCCAACACCAATCCCTAGGGAATCCCTGCCTGGTCACCAGCTGGATTTCCCTCTGTTCACCACCACTCTCTGGGCATGGCCTTCCAGCCAGTTTTTAACCCAGCAAAGAGTGTGCCTGTCCAAGCCACGGGCTGCCAGCTTCTCCAGGAGAATACTGTGGGAGACTGTGTCAAAGGCCTTGCTGAAGTCTAGGTAGATGCCAGAGACTCAGACCTATTGTGTAAGGGCACCTGGGAAGGTGAGATGGGAAGGGATGGGACTTGCCTGCGATGTTGAGCACGAACCTGTTTCCATTCCCCTCAATTTCTCAGGTCCCCTTCCTCTGCACAACAGTGACAGGGCAGGGGGTCCACCACTATTTGGGGTGTATCACCCTGGTGCCTTTCTTGCAGGTCTGGCAGGGAGTTGCTCCACCAGTCTAACTCCTGCTCACACTCCCTGATGATCCTTAATCTCTCCACCTCCCCCTTGAGCTCTGCCACCAAGTTGATCAGATTCTTCACCTGCTTACACCTCATGCAGGCAGTATCTCTGTCACCTTCCACTGGTAGTGACAGGCTCAGGCACTCACTGCAGCCAGAGACCAGAAGAGCCACATCTTTGGGCAGGCATTCGGTCTGGGTTGCCACACTCTTTTTGGCAAGAGCTTTCTGCCTGATGGAGACCACAGCTGGGTTTGCCATCTGGGAGGCAGCCGGTAGGTGAGCTGGTCTCCTGGTTTGGGAGGGATCCTTCGCCTTCCCTGCTCGCCCTGCCTGATCACACTGCTGGGCAAACTGCTGCGCAAACTGCTGCGCCACACCTGACCGACGCCACAGGCCCCATTTGCCTGTCCTGTTTGCCATGCTCCAGGCCTCTCGCACTCGCCAGGGGCTCCCGTTGTATGACAGAGCAGGGGTGCTCCTTGCTCTGCACAAGTTTCATCAGCCAACCTTGTGAGGGCTGCTGGGTCCTCGCGTCTCCCTTGGCTGCCTCAAGGGGCCTTGGTGTAGGGAAACACCTGCCCACCGCCGTCCCTGACTCTGCTGCAGAATGTCTGCCCCAGAAATCTCCTCAGCAAGTGACGTTTTTCTCTGTTACAACATTATCATTTGTTTTTAATCATTCAATTTACATGGATAATATAGGAAACATTTTTTTCAGTACTTTTTATGTCTAAAAACAGTTGACAATAGTTATTTTTCTTTAAATAAAATGGAGTTAAAGGCTCCAGACAGTTAATAGTAAAATGAAGTATGGTATGTTAATAGATACAGAAGAAAATTCCTAACTCAGGGATAGAATAGAAATGTATCATTGCAGAAGAGTATGAATATTTTCTTTTTTACTTCTAAGATAATTTATATGTCATTAATTTTATTACTGAAGTACATTCTATTCTGAAACCTGTTGACATATAGATGAATTTTATTCTGATTGACTACTGTTTACCCCTAAGTGTGTATATGTTTTGCAGTTATGTTGTTAAAAGAAAATGTGTTGCACAAGAGAAGTTTCCAGTTATAACTGATTAAGAGATTAAGTTCATAATTGATTTTCAATTTGTGTAATGGACCAGGTTGTTAGAATGTATATATTAACACAGATGATAATTTCTTGTCTCACTGAATATCAAGATTAATTGTTCTGTAAGAGAAATCATGATCTTAACTTCACCCTAGCCAATATTTACCTTTGAGGTCAGTAAGTCTTAATGTCTTTTTCTGAAGGAGTCAATATTCAGTTATTGTGATAATGACTTTAAAACATGTATATAAATTTGTATTAAAACACAGTGGCAAATGAAAAATCAAGAAAATTAGTTGTACACATGCACACACACACACATATATATATATATGTTTAATTATAGTCCAACATTCGTACTTTCCAACAAGAGCTGATCAGATATTATTTGTTAGGACTTCTATCTACTTTTTGGTTCCTGAATAGCTCGCAAACATATAACAAAATTAATTTACTGCGTTTATTTTTAACATTCACATATTTCTGCTGAAAATCATTTGAGCCATTCTCAGCAATAATTGGGTGTATAAAAATTCAAAGTAAAACATGATTATTGCACATAGTTACCTTAGCAGGAAACAAAGTTTATTTTTATTTTTGCAACAGGATCAGATCACGCCATTCAAAGGTACACATGAACAAGAAGTGTGACTAATTCTAACACTAGTGGGCCTTTCTCCTTCACAGGGTAACATGACCAGCATTGACCTGCACCCAAGCAACTACATATCTTCTCAGAGAGTTCCTAGTCTCACTGATTTTCATCAGTCATTTCACACACACACACGCACACATACACACACACACAAGATAAAAGAGTTCTTTCTCTTTTGAGTAACAGATGTATATACACCATCAAAGGAAGATCACAGGACTGTATTTACTCTCAGTGTTTGTTTCATACCATTTTCTTCATCACTGCAAAAAAAAAAAAGTTATTAGCTTTACTGAGTATTTATCAGTTGATAGGCACTTGGAAGGATTGCTTTTTAAGTCTTCACGCATCACAAATACAATACTGCAGGCTTAAAAACCATATCTGTGATATTTAATGGTGCCATTTAACATTTGAATGGACCATAACCAGGGCTAAAATTTACTTCTGTTTGACTAACAGGTTTGATTTTGCCAGGAGTGTGGCCAGATCAATAGAGGGTGATTAAAATTAATGAAGCTTTGAAAACCTTGAAAGTCTCAGCTAAAGAGCGAATGTTTAAACCTGGTGAGCTTTCAAGTCTAAACAGAGCTTAAACGAAATTCTTGCCAAACTGCTCACCCTAGCACACACAAGCATTTAAAACAGCTGAGCTCCATTCCCAGCATACTTTTTCTGTACTGCAGACAAAGTAATCTTTTTCCCTAACAGATTTCATTCTAAAATGAAACAAGCAAATCTCTGGAATGAAGCATTCACAGTTTTCAAGCTATAGTTTCATACTGACAAGTAAGCATTACAGTCAAACAGTAAGGAGTTTGTGAGCTCTTCTTCCATGCAAGACTCATAAGGGTGATAGACTGATGGGTGAGAGGCTGATGTTGTGACTTTTGATGATTCACCAATCTGACTTCAGTGGACAGCGTTAAATCATCACCAGCCTACACACATCTAGACTAGGCACATCTGAGCAGCATAATGCTTTAAGGCTAGATCAAAAAACTATGCTTTGTCTGTATAAACAGCATAAGTCATTCTGGAGCTCCAAAAACCACTTTACTGTTTCTTGCTAACTTTTTAAGCAGGGTAAAACTTTATTAATGGAGTTTGAGCTCTCACCTACAGTCCTATAGGTGTCAAGATGGGAGTCTTGATATTCCTTATTGTGACATGGTGATAGAAAAAATACCAGGGGTCAAGTCCTGAACAAAAGTATCTTTTAGTCCTGAAATAATTCAGTCATTCGCAAAAGTCGAAATTTATTAAATATACTACATAAACTAATCCTGCTGTCTCCTATCTGCTTGGTCTTAGAATCATAGAACCACAGAATGGTTTGGGTTTGAAGAGACCTTAAAGATTCAGTTCCAATCCCCCTGCTATGGGCATCTTCCATGAGACCAAAGCCCTATCCAATATTTAAACACTTCTTATGAGCCAGACTTCCATCTTTGACACAGAAAGTCTTCCAGAGCTGTGCTTTTTTATTTTATTTTATTTTATTTTATTTTATTTTATTTTATTTATTTTATTTTATTTTATTTTATTTTATTTTATTTTATTAATTTTATTTTATTTTATTTTATTTTATTTTATTTTATTTTATTTTATTTTATTTTATTAATTTTATTTTATTTTATTTTATTTTATTTTATTTTATTTTATTTTATTTTATTTTATTTTATTTTATTTTATTTTATTTTATTATTATTTTATTTTATTTATTTTATTTTATTTTATTTTATTTTATTTTATTTTAATCTTCTATTCTCTAGCTTCACATCCATCAGCAAATATTTTTTCTCATCTCTTTTTTTTCAGAAATTAAAAATGCGACTATCACTCTCCAAAGTCTTTTTTTCAGTAAAGTCAGAACAGCATTCCTATTAAATGGCAATATAGTCCCTTGACAGTAATTGAGGAAAATGAGAGCTTGGTGCCCACTTTAATATCCTGAAGGATCTGCTGAAGGCAAGATATTTTCTATACTCTGTGATTAGTATCTAAGAATGCAAAAAAAAAAAAAAAAAAGTAATTTAATTTTTATACCAGAATATAAACCGTATATATACCACAGAGTTCAAAAAACTTGTCAGAACTAATTATTTAAAGTCCTTGGTAAAAATGATGGATTGTGATTACCATGGAGATTCTTATTCTTCTTTTCAGCAGTGACAGCACTTGGCTGGAATTAAAACTATATATCATGTTTTCTGGTGAAAATAATTACATTGACACTAGAAAATCACCTACCATGTATATGGACCTTTACATATAAATGCATGGGAATGAACAAAAAGTTCACATTCTGGAGTCTGAAAGCAAATCTGAGAGCCATGTGACATGTTTATGAAGTACATGTCATCTTAAGAGCAGTTTGGCATACAGACAGTTATTTTCACCCTATACATACTGCATACAGCAGAGTATCCATATATGTTAAAAGCATGCATTGTGTTCTTCCTTTCTTACTGTGACTGTGAATTAATAAGATCCAGCATAATTTCAATTCTTCTATTAAAAAGAGATTTTCAGATACTAAGATCTGTGCTACTTCAGTAGTGAAGAGTCTGAATATCAAAAAGGTTCTTCTGATAAAAATTAAGTCTACAGTCCTGAACCTCAAACCTTAAAGGAGGATAAAGTAGGTCTGAATTTCATCTGTTGTAGCATCCAGAAAATAGTTCCCAGATTTGAAGACCTATGTGCAATCCTTTAAAAATCTGGATCTGATTCCAATTTTGGATGTAGTGACTCATGCCCCAATTAATCTTGTTAATATGAAAGTTAACACAAAAGCTAGAACATATCATCTACCACAAACAAAACTAATTGAGTAAGAAGGCCTGGCAGTGTCTCCTTTTAATGCTTTTAAAAAAGAATGCAGTGACTTTTCTACAGTTCTTTGAAAGATTTCTGCCTTCTTTTAGTTTAAAGCCATTAACCCCTGTCCTATCACAATAGTCCATGATAAAGTGTCCCTCCCCACCTCTCCAGGAGGACCCCCTAGAGTACTGGAAGGCCACTATAAGGTCTCCCCAGAACCTTCTCTTCTCTAGTATAAACAGCCCCAACTTTCTGAATCTTTCTTCATCGGTGAGGTGCTCCAGCCCTTTGATCATCTTCATGGCCCTCGTCTGTACTTGCTTCAACATCCATGTCTTTCTTGAGCTGGGAGCCCATGAGCTGAACACCATACTCCAGGTGAGGTCTCATGAGAGCAGAGTAGAGGAGGAAAGTTACCTCCCTCAACATGTTGGTCACACATTTTTTGATGCAGCCCAGGATATGATTGGCTTTACAGGCTGCAAGAGTTCACTGTCAGCTCATGCCCAACTTTTCAGCTACCAGTATCCCCAAGTCCTTCTACACAGGGCTGCTCTCATTTCATTCATCACCCAGTCTGTACTGATGTTTGGGATTGCCCTAACCAAGGTGCAGCACCTTGTACTTAGACTTGTTAAATTTCATGAGGTTCATGTGGGCCCACTTCTCACACTTGTTCAGGTCCCTTTTGATGGCACCCCTTCCTTCTATTGTGTCAGCTATACTACTCGTCTTGATGTCATCTGCAAACTTGCTGAGGGTGTGCTTGATCCCACTGTCTATGTCATTAATAAAGACATTAAACAATACCATTTCCAGCACAGACACCTTGCTACTGACCTATATTTTTAGTTGAAGCTAGTTAATAAGCAAATGGATACCAAAATTATACAACTGCCTGCAAATGTGTATACCCTGTCACATTTTGCAGGATTCGTTGTGGCTTCTGTTACATTTTCTGGAGAGATTTAAGCATATCCATTTTAGAATACACCATTAAGATAATAAAGGTTTGGTTAGTAATTGTGAATTTATTATGAATTCAGTTTTCCTTGAGATGAAATTTAGAGGAGGTTCATCCCAAAACCTGAAGAGCTTAAGCAACACAAAGCTCAGCTGGATGACCCCTGCATACATTAATTACTAAGAACTTTGTATTGCCTGCAGAAATTTAACATTTTTACATGCAAATCTTTTTCAGATTAGGGAGAAACATTATGGTGCTAAATTTGTACATGGAAAATCTCTGGTCAATGTTCTGAATTAATGTGTTCAGAGGCATTGAAATTTGTTGCACTGCATTACAGGGAGGTCTGCAACTCAAAATCACACTTTAAAACTAAAGGATAGAAATTGAGATAATAAATGTCTTTCTCAATTTTCCATTAAATAAAAATTCAAAAGTTCTGAACACAATTTTCACCAGCTGATTAGAAGAATGAATCATAATAATGACTTTACAGAGAAGTTCTTAATTTATATCTCACTAATTGCAAACATATTAGCCTTTTAGAATGAAATTTCTGTTCTGGGAATTTTATAGACTTTGATGGTGTGACTGATTATAACGATAGAAAATAAGTATTCATAAACCATGCTGATGTTTCCTTCATAGTTCTTTAAGATGATAATTTGATATTTTCTTCAATTTGTAAGAATTTATTTGGGGTTTTTATTTATAATAACACCAATCACACTGACATATGTATTCATTATAAATGATATAGGGTTTTCAGGATTCCAGAAAAAAAAAAAAATCCAAATTACATTGAAGACACCTCTATTAAAGTTTTCCTGAGCAGACAGAAATATATTGTGGCAGGTAAACAATACAGTTGGTTTTGACTGAGAGGCTCATGCATGTATACAGACATATGTAAATCTTCTACCAGAGACTTGATGCTTTCAGGCAACGAGTATGTCCTCCTATATGGTTAAGACCTGCAGTCCATATTCAGGAGAACTACCACTGTAATCATGGGGTTTAATAACTTCAGAGGAATTTTTGTCAGGAAATGTGAAGAAGGTATTATTTCTGCCTTATGAACATATAGGAAGTATCCAGTAACCTTCAGATCAGGTTTAACCCTACCATTATTTTTTTAATGAAAATCTAGGTGTTATTGTGTTTGCTTCTGTGACTCTGGACTTCTTGCTCTGCCAAAATCTCCACTGTGAATCATTTCCTTCTTGGATTTTATATATCTGCACTAAAAGTATTTCAGACTTCCTTTTTTTTTTTTTTTTCTGATCAGAAAAGGGGTAATTACTTTTGAGTTTTAAAACTGCTACAGATATTTTAAACTACTTTAGTTAAACTTATTTTTACTCCATAACTACAATATGAATAATAGAATCACAGAATCACAAAATGGTTTGTGTTGGAAGGGACCTTAAAGATCATCAAATTCTCATTCCTCTGCAATGAGCAGCAATGCCACCCACTAAGCAGGTTGCTCAAAGCCCTATTCAACCAGGCCTTGAACACCTCCGGGGATGGGGCATCCACAACAACTCTGTGCAACCTGTGCCGGTGCCTCACCAGCCTCAGAATAAGCTTTTCTGTAGCCCCCCTTTAGGTATTGGAAGGCCACTATAGGGTCTCACTGGAGCCTCCTCTTCTCCAGGCTGAACAATCCCAACTACCTCAGCCTGTCTTCACAGCAGAGGTGCTCCAGTCTTCTGATCATCCTTGTGGTCCTCCTCTGGACTCCTAATAATTCCATGTCCATCTTGTGCTGGGGGCGCCAGAGCTAAATGCAGAACGCCAGGTGGGGTCTCAAGAGAGCAGAGAATGACAATCACCTTCCTCAACCTCCTGGCCACACTTTGATGCAGCCCAGGATGTAGTTTGGCTTCTGGGATGCAAGCGCACAATGCTGGCTCATGTTCAGCTTCTTGTCAACCAACTCCCCCAGGTCCAACCAACTCCCCCTCAGAACTACTCTCAATCCATATTCCGCCCAGCCTGTATTTGTGCTTAGGATTTCCCTGGCCCAGATGTAGGGCTTTGCAGTTGGCCTTGTTGAGCTTCACAAGATTCGCACAGGCTCTCCTCTCAAGCCTGTCCAGGACCCTCTAGACGGCATCCTCCTCCATCCAGAGCATCAACCGTACCCTTGCCAAGGGTGCAATTCAGTTGCACTCACTGACACAATCAGCTCCAGGGCAGATGTGTTCTGCAGAGGAGTGGGTATCGCAACTTGTGAGAGGTTTCCTGCACTGAGGCTACTCGAGGTGGCCAAGGGAGCCAGCAGGCCTCATGAGAGTGGCTGACGAAGCTTGGGTGGAGCAAGGAGCACTTCCCCACTTCCTTCTACAAAGGTAGCCCCTAGGGAACATAAATGACCTGGAGTGTGGTGACCAGGACAAGCAAACTGGCCATTGTGCATCAGTCAGGGCATGGCAAGGCAGTTTGCCCAGCAGTTCGTGTGGGAGGGTGCAGGGAGGGGCTCAAAACTTGGCCAGCTCAATCAGTAAGCAATGGTATCCACCCAGCAGAAGGCAATGGCCTCTTGGATCTCAGCACCCCCCTAAAGAGACACAGCTTCCCAGACAGAGCTCTGGTGGAAACACACTGTCCAGCATGTCAGGCAGAAGAGTGTGCCCTACTCTTATGCCAGATCAGGACACCAGGAGTGAGAACACCTGTAGGAGGTGCACACAGATTGAGACATTCCTCCACCTAGTGACAGAGCTCCAGGAAGAAGTGTGGTGCTTTTACTGAATTGGGCAGCTGAGCTCCACCACAACCATTCTCTTGCTCCCCCTCCTCAAACAAAAAGGGAGAGAAAATACAATGAAAAGAGTTCAAGTTTTGCAATAGGGTTGGGAAGTTCACTCAAAAATTATTATGGTGGTCAAACCAGACTCAGCAAAAGGAGATTAATGTAATTTATTGCATATTACTAACAGGCTATAGCAGTGTGTCCTGGTTCCAGTTAGGACAGAGTTAATTTTTCCTCATAGTAGCTGGTAGGGTGCTATGTTTTGGATTAGGATGAGAAGAGCGCTGATAACATGCTGATGTTTTAATTGTTGCAGAGCAGTGTTTACACCAGGCCAAGGACTTTTCGGCTTCTCGCTCTGTCCTGCCAGCGAGCAGGCTAGGGGTGCAGCAGGAGCTGGGAGGGGACAGACCCAGGACAGCTGACCCAAACTGGCCAAAGGGGTATTCCATACCATCTGACGTCATGCTAAACAATATATAGGGGTGGCTGGCCGGGGTGGGGGGCCGGCTGCTCGGGGATAGGCTGGGCATCAGTCAGCGGGTGGTGAGCAATTGCATTGTGCATCACTTGTTTCTTACACACTATTATTATTAATACTATTATCATTATCACTATTATTATTATTGTTATTATTATATTCCTGTCTTAATAAACTGTCTTTATCTCAGCTCACAGGCTTGACTTTCCCGTTTCTCTCCCCCATCCCAGAGAGGGAGGGGGGAGGGTGAGCGAACGGCTGTGTGGTGTTTAGCTGCCAGCCGGGTTAAACCACAACACAGTGAGAAACTAAAAACAAATTAACCCACCCCACCCCCACTCCCCTCCATGAACCCTCTTCTATGTCCTTCCTCTGAGCAGCTCAGGAAAACAGAGAATGGGGGCTGCAGTCAGCCCATGATATTTCAACTCCGTCACTCTTTCTCGGTCCCTCTCTTCCCCTGCTCCACCTGGGGTCCCTCCCACGGGATGCTGACCTTCCCAAACTGAGCCTGCGAGGGCTGCCCACAGGCAGCAGCTCTTCAAGAACTGCTCCCACATGGCTCTGTACCACGGGGTCCATCCATCCCCCAGGAGCAAACTGCTCCAGCACGGGTCCCCCACAGGTGGCAGCTCCCCCCAGACCCCCTGCTCCTGTGTGGGCTCCTCTCCATGGGCTGCAGCTCCGGCCCAGGGCCTGCTCCTGCGGGGGCTCTCCATGGGCCGCAGCCTCCTTCAGGCCACATCCACCTGCTCCACCGGGGGCTCCTCCATGGGCTGCAGCGTGGAGATCTGCTCCATATGGGACCCATGGGCTGCAAGGAGAAAGCCTGCTCCACCAGGGGCCACTCCACAGGCCACAGGGGAACTGCTGCTGCATGCCTGGAGCACTTCCTGCCCTCTTTCTGCACTGACGTTGGGGGCTGCAGGGCTGCTTCTCACTCCTCATTTTCCCAGCTGGTGTTGCCCAACAGTTTTTGTTTGTGTGTTTGGTTGGTTGTTTTTTTGTTTTGTTTTGTTTTGTTTTTCTTTTAGTTTCTTAATTCTGCTCTCACATAGGCATAAAAAAACTCACTTATTGTCTCAGCTCTGGCCAGCGGCAGATCCCTTTGGAGCTGGCTGAAACTGTCACTTATCTAACATGGTGCAGCTTCTGGACTCTTCTCACACAGGCCACCCGTGAAGCCCCCTGCTACTAAAACCTTGCCACGCAAACCCAATACAAGAGGTGAATAGGCTGAGGAGTATCTGGGAGTCTGAGAGGCAGATAGACTACTGGAGTCGCTCCCTACCTTCCTTGAGACAGGCCCAGCAGACAGAAGGGACACTCCATAGATTTCCCTATCCTCTCTCTACTGATCTAGAAGATAAAGGGCATTGGCAACGAGTCCCTGCCCAGTGCAGCGGGCACATCCTCTCAGGGACTTCCCCGCTTTTCCAGGTGCCTATGCACAATAGGTATGAAGTTTTGCAGGTTGATAGAACAATATTGGGGAATACAGCATAACTGGCTTGGAGGTGATGCTGAGGTCACTTCAACCTGTGCCCTGCATTAAAACAGTTCCCACCAAGAAAAAAAGACAGGTTGCTGTTGTGGGAGACTCTCTTCTGAAGGGAACAGAAGGCCCAATATGCAGACCAGACCCACTTCCCAGGGAGGTCTGCTGCCTTCCTGTGGCCCAGATTAGGGATGTGAAGAGAGAGCTTCCTGCCCTGGTTTGGCCCTCAGACTCTTTTATTACGTGTTATTGTTTTTTAAAGTAGTCAGTGTTGAAGCTTCAAGACGAAGTCTGAGGGCAATCAAAAGAGACTTCAAGGTCTTGGGGCAACTAGTTAACGGGTTAGAAACATAGATGGTGGCTTCCTCTATCCTTCCTGTTGCAGGGGCTAATGAGGTGAGGAACAGAAAGAGCAACCAAATCAATATCTGGCTCTGAGCCTGGTAACTCCAGCAGAACTTCTGATCACAAGTAATTTTAAAAGACACCAGGCCTGTTGGTAATGGATGGGATTCATCTGTCTCTAAGGGGGGAAAGGATCTTTGCTCAGAAGTTAGCATGTCTCATTGACAGGGCTTTAAACTAGATTTGAAGGGAGAAAGGGACAAAAACAGGCTTGACAAGCCTAGGGCTGGTATGACAATGGTTAAAGGACCGTGTGCTAGCAAGTTTCATAGGTCTGTTTCCCCTGTTGAGGTAAGGGGTGGAGAGCCATGTGTCACCAAAGGCACAAGGGACATTCACAGGTTAGAAATCACCAAAGTGTCTGGGAATGGTCATGCAGGAATTAGGGCTTCTCCCCCACAAAAAGGTGGCAGGATTGCTAACCCAACTGAAGTGCATCTACACTAATGCACACAGTATGGTCAACATGACATAGCTGATATCACTGAGACATGGTGGGACAGCTCACATGAACGGAGTGCTGCAATGGATGGCTTCAAACTCTTCAGAAGGGTTAGGCTAGGGAGGAGAGGAGGTGGGATAGTCCTGTATGTTAGGGAGTGTTTGCATTGTCTTGAGTGTAATAATGGCGATGACAGGGTTGAATGTTTATAGGTAAGAATTAGGGGGGAGGCCAACAGAACAGATGTCCTGGTGGTCATCTTTTACAGACTGCCTAACCAGACTGAAGAAGCAGATGAAATACTCTACAAACAGCTGGGAAAAGTCTCACAGTAGCTAGACCTTGTTCTTGTGGGGGATTTCAATTTACCAGAAGTCTGATGGAAATACAACACAGTGGAGAGGAAACAGACTAGGAGGTTTCAGGAGTGTGTGGAAGATATCTTCCTGACAGCTGTGAACCAACTAGGGACAGTACTCCTCTGGACCTTTTGCTTGAAAATAGTGAAGGACTTGTGAGTGTTGTGAAGGTTAGGAGCTGTCTCTGGCACAGTTATCATGTGCTTTAGTGTTTTCAACTCTTGGAAAAGTAAGGAAAAGGGTTACCTGAGCTGCCACCCTGGACTTCTGGAGGGTAGACTTTGGCCTGTTTAGGAGACTGGTTGGTGGAATCCTTTGGGAAGCAGTCCTGAAAAACAAAGGATTCCAGGAAGCCTGGGCTCTCTTCAAGAAATAAATCTTTAAGGCATGGGAGCAAGCCATCCCCACATGCCAAAAGATGAGCTGGCATGGAAGAAAACCAGCCTGGCTGAACAGAGAGTGGTGGCTGGAGCTCAGGAACAAAGAGAGAGTTTATGACCTTTGGAAGAAGGGGAAGGTCACTCAGGAGGACTACAAAGATGTTGTGAGGCTGTGCAGGGGCTAAATTAGATGGCTTAAGCCCAATTTGAGCTCAGTCTGTCTACTGCTGTTAAAGACAATAGAAAATGTTTTTATAAATGCATCAACAAGAAAAAGAGGACTAAGGAAAATCTCAATCCTTTATTGGATTTGGAGGGAAACATAGAGGAAAGAGATGAGGAAAATGCTGAAGTCCTTAACGCCTTCTTTGCCTCAGTATTTAGCAGCAAGTCCAGTTTTTCAGGGAACTCAGCCCCCTGAGCTGGTAGATAGGGACAGGAAGCAGAATAAAGCCCTCATAATCCATGAGGAAATGGTTTGCAACCTGATACACCACTTAGATATATGCAAATCTATGGGGCCAGATGGGATACATCTGTGGGTACTGTGGAGCTGGTGGTAGTGTTCACCAAATCACTTTTCATAATTTTTCATCAGTCCTGGCTATCGGGGAGGTCCCAGTCAACTGGCAGCTAGCAAATATGATGCCTGTCTGCAAGAAGGATTGTAAGGAGGATCTGGGAAACTATAGGCCTGTCAGCGTGACCTCAGTGCCATGGAAGCTCATGGAGCAGAATATCTTGAGTACCACCGTGCATCACTTAGTTAGTTAGGTGTGAGTGTTGATTTGCTGAAGGGTAGGAGGGCACTGCAGAGGGGTCTGGATAGGCTGGACTGATGGGCTGAAGGCAACTGTGTATGAGATTCAACAAGGCTAAGTGCTGGATCTTGCATTTGGGGCAAAACAACCCCATGAAACACTACTGGCTGGGGGAAGAGTGGCTGGAAAGCTGCCTGGCAGAAAGGGACTTGTAGGTATTGGTTGATAACTGGCTGACTAAGAGCCAGCAATGTGCTCAGGTGGCTGAGAAGGCCAACAGCATCCTGGCTTGTATCAGAAAGAGTGTGGCCATCAGAACTAGGGAAGGAATTGTCCCTCTGTACTCAGCTCTGGTGAGGATGTACGTTGAATACTGTGTTTGAGGCCCCTCACTACAAGAAGGACATCGAAGTGCTGAAGCATGTCCAAAGAAGGTCAATGAAACCAATGAGGGGTCTAGAAAATTGGTCTTACGAGGAATGGCTGAGGGAACTGTGGTTGTTTAGCCAAGAGAAAAGGAGGTTCAGGGGAGACCTTATCATACTTTACAATTACCTTAAAGGAGGCTATAGAGAAGTGGGGATTGGACTTTTCTCCCACGCACCAAGTGCTAAGATAAGGAGAAATGTCCTCAAGTTGTGCTAGGGGAGGTTTAGGTTGGATATTAGGAAAAATTTCTTTACTGAAAGAGTTATGTGGCATTGAAACAGGCTGCCCAGGGCAGTGGTTGAGTCACCATCCCTGGAGGTCTTCAAGAAGTGTGTAGACTTAGAATTTAGTATTGTGGTAGAGTAGTGGACTGTAGTACTAGGTTAAAGGTTGGACTTGATGATCTTAGAGGACTTTTCCAATCTGAATGATTCTATGATTCTATAATTCAATCCCATTGTCCATGTCATTGACAAAGATTTTAAACAGCACTGGTCTCAATACTGACCACTGAGGAACACCACTTGTTACTGATCTCCACTTGGACATTGAGCCATTGACTGCAACTCTTTGAATGTGACCATCCAGACAATTCTTTACGCACTGAGTAGTCCAACCATCAAATCCATGTCTCTTCAATTCAGAGGCAAGGTTATCGTTGGGGGACAGTGTCAAATGCTTTGTACAAGTCCAGGTAGATGATATCAGTTACTCTTCCCCTATCCACCAGTGCTGCAACCCTGTCGTAAATGCCACCAGATTTTTCAGGCATGATGTGCTCTTAGAGAAGCCATGCTTGCTGTTACCATTTACCTCCTTATTATCCATGTTTCTTAGGACAGTTTCCAGGAGGAACTGCTCCATGATCTTGCCAGGCACAGAGGTGAGACTGACTGGCCTGCAGTTCCCCAAGTCTTCCTTTTTCCCCTTTTTAAGAATGGGGTTATATTTCCCCTCCTCCAGACACTAGGAACTTCACCAGACTGCTACAACTTCTCAAATATGGTGGATAGTGTGGTGGTTTTACTCGAGTGGGCAGCCAAGCTCCACCACAACCGCTCTCTCACTCCCCTGTTGCGTTAAGGGGTGTAGCTGATTAACTGTTACGGGTCCGGTCAGATTCAGGGTACTGAACTATCACAGTCACAGATTCACCAATAACACATTAACCGATATGGGTCTGGTTGGATTCAGAGCACTGAACTACCATGGTCACGGATTCACCAATAACGTATAACCACCCTTACTCTAGTCGTGTTACAGCAACAGGTACACAGGTTCTTCGCTCTGCTGGCAATAGTTAGTGTCTGTAAAAGCAAGCTAGCATGCATAAAATACACAGGCGCACAGCCTGGAAATTAATGTGTTAAAAGGCACAAAGACTCTGTAGAGATTTCTAAGTTTCCACAGAGACACACAGTATAACCAAGTGTTCAAATCTCACCCAAAGGCATCCCAATGGGGGGAGGGAATAGAGGCTCAGCCTGTTGACTGATCCCAGGAGTCAGGAGGTTCCCGGGATGGTGTATTCCCTCGGGATGGTATCTCCCCTGACGGTGGTACCTTCCCTAACATCCCCTCTCTCTTAGGCCAATTTATACTATTTTCTATCTTTTAGGTGGAGCTTAAGTGACTCTAGTCAAGCATATCTTAGTTACGATTGGTGAAAAGTTTTCCCGTCTCCGTTTAAAGGAATAGGCTCTGAGAAATTCAGAGCGCGTGCTCAGTGAGGGGTGGTCGCACCTTGGAGGCGGTTAGCTTTTGGAATGGAGGTGTATTTTGGTATTATAATGATATTATAATGAGCAAAAGTACACTAGAGTACAGCATTTGTCAAAACATGACAGGTCGTTGGCTCAGGGTAGCAAAAAGTGTGGCTTATCGGTCTCGGTGTGCCTCACCTGGTCACATAGCCTAGCTGTGGTGTCTCCACTCCACTCTACGCCCTGTACTGTTCCTTAGAGCCAGCACACCAGGTTCCCCCAGCGCGATATCATCTAAGGTTGGAAGCCTAGGGAATGCTCAGGTAATGCAGCTATGCCCTACCCTAAAAGCCTCTTCAGTGCTGTACATTTTCTTTAAAATGTGAATGTTAGTTTTATTTTCCTAGTTACTTTAGGCAATTGCACCACAACCCCCCTCCTCAAAGAGGAAGGGGGAGAAAATACAACACAAAGAGCTCAAGGTTTGAGATGAGAATGATTTAATTAAAGGGAATGGGGGGGAAAAAAAGAAAAAAAAGAAAAACGAAAAAAAAAAACCAAGGCCACACGGAAGCACAGAGAGAAAGGAAAAAAAAAAGTTATTCTCTACTTCCCATCAACGAGTGATGTTCGGCCACATCCTGGGAAGCAGGGCCTCAAAATGCATAATGGTTGTTCGGGAGGACAGCCTCCTCCCCCACGAGAGCCCACCTTTTATTGCTGAGTGTGACATCAGGTGTTATGGAATATCCCTTTGGTTGGTTTAGGTCAGCTGCCCTGGCGAAGTCCCCTCCCCATCACTTCCCCACCCCCAGCCTACTGGCTTTTGGGGGCTTGGAGGGAGTCCTGATGCTGTGCCAGCACTATGCAGCAATAGACACAACACTGGAGTGATACCAGTGCTGTTCCAGCTACGAGTGCAGAGCACAGCACTGTGTGGGCTACTGCAGGGAAAGGTGACTCCATCTCAGACAGACCCAACACAACCTCTACCCCTTATTCCATAACATTTGTGTCACACTCAGGTCCCACATAGTTTAGTATAAAGATATTCTCATCACCATTGTTCCCTGTCCATTAAAGTATTTATAGGTCTGTACTACTTTTCATTCCATAGGCCTTCCCCCAAAATGTTCATAAAAACTGTTGATGGTTTCAGCTTCATCGATCAAAGTGGCCAGTCAGGGCAGGTGAAGTTGGTTTTCTTGACACCAACACCAGCTCAGCTCTCGTCACTGTTGCACTTGCCCAGTTCCTTGCAAAGTTGACCTGTCATTGGTTCTGCAGTGTCCTCCTACAACACATAACTTGGATTACAGATTAATTTTCTCCCCAGATTAAATCCCCTTGAGGCACACATCTGATATCTCCATCCTTCTGCATTACCCACCAGGTATACCCTGGTCCTTGGGCGAAGACAATCCTACGAGTGGGTTTGCCTTTTCCCATAGCAGTAACAACCCACACCGCCTTCCCCATCCACTTCCCTACATTCACTACAGGGACTTTAGCTTCTCCCACAGTGTGTAGGGGTTTTGTTTCAGCAGGACCAGGACAGCTGTCAGACCCCCTGTTGTTAACTAGCCAAGTGGCTTCTGGTAGATTTATGTCCCAATGTTTCCACATCCCAGCACCCAATGCTCGTAACATAGTTTTTAACAATCCATTGTACCTCTCAACATTCCCAGAGGCTTGTGGGTGATAAGGGATGTGATACACCCACTTAATGCCATGTCTCTTGGCCCAGGAGGTGACCAAATTGTTTCGGAAATGACTCCCATTGTCGGATTCAATTCTCTCTGGTGTACCATGTCGCCACAGCACTTGTCTTTCTAGGCCCAAGACAGTGTTTCGGGCGTGGCATGGTTTACTGGATATGTTTCCAGCCATCCAGTAGTTGCTTCTACCATGGTAAGTACGTAACGTTTGCCTTGGCGGGTTTGTGGGAATGGTCTGATGTAGTCAATCTGCCAGGCCTTACCATATCGAAATCCAAACCATCTCCCCCTATTCCAGGGAAACTTTACCCTCATGGTTCATTTGATTGCAGCACAGGTCTCACACTCATGGGTAACCTGTGTGGTGGCCTCAGTGGTCAGCTCCAACCCTCTATCACGAGCCCATCTGTATGTGCCATCCCTCCCCAGATGTTCTGAAGTTTCATGGGCCCATCGAGCTACAAACAGCTCATCCTTATGTCCCCAGTCCAGGTCCACCTGAGCTACTTCACTTTTCGAAGCTCGATCCACCTCTGCATTATTCTGATGTTCTTCGGTGGCACGATTCTTAGGCATGTGAGCATCTACATGACATACCTTTACATCCAGGTATTCTACCCGGGCAGTAATATCTTGCCACGGCGTAGCAGCCCAGATAGGTTTACCTCTGTGCTGCCAGTTGTTCTGTTTCCATTGCTGCAGCCACCCCCACAGAGCATTTGCCACCATCCATGAGTCAGTGTAGAGATACAGTATCAGGCATTTTTCTCTTTCAGCAATTTCTAGGGCCAGTTGTATAGCTTTCACTTCTGCATACTGACTCAACTCACCTTCCCCTTCCATGGCCTCTACTACTCATCGTGTGGGATTCCACACAGCAGCTTTCCATTTCTGATGGCCCCCTACCACACGGCAGGATCTGTCAGTGAACAGCACATACTGCTTTCTGTCTTCTGGCAACTCATTATACGGTGGTGCCTCTTCAGCACGAGTTACCTCTTCTGTCGGTACTCCGAAATCCCCACCCTCCGGCCAGTCCATGATCTCTTCCAGGATTCCTGGGTGATTAGGTTCTCCCATTCGAGCCAGCTGTGTAATTAACGCTACCCACTTACTCCACATAGCGTCGGTTGCATGGTGTGTAGTGGGAATTTTCCCTTTGAACATCCAACGTAATGCAGGTAGCCGTGGGGCCAAGACGAGTTGTGCTTCTGTACCAACAACTTCTGAAGTGGCTTGAATCCCCTCATATGCTGTTAATATCTCCTTTTCAGTTGGGGTGTAATTGCCTTCTGATCATTGATAGCCCCGGCTCCAGAACCCCAGAGGTCGACCTCAAGTTTCTTCTGGGGTCTTCTGCCAGAGGCTCCAGGTGAGCCCATGCTCCCCAGCTGCAGTGTAAAGTATGTTTTGCACAGCTGGTCCAGTATGGACAGGCCCAAGGGTTACTGCATGAGCTATTTCTTGTTTGATTTGTTTAAAGGCCTGTTGTTGCTCAGGGCCTCACTTGAAAGAGTTCCTTTTGAGTCACTCGATATAGAGGACTCACAAGCTGCCTATAGCCTGGAACATGCATTCTCCAAAATCCCACAAGGCCTAGGAAAGCTTGTGTTACTTTTTTGCTAGTTGGCAGAGACATAACCGTTATTTTGTTGATCACATGCATTGGAATGTGGCGACATCCACTTGCCGAGGCGATCGGCTCCGGGGCAGACGCGTTCTGCAGCGGAGCTGGGGATCGGGACAGGCAGGGCTTTTTTTCCGACATCAAGGCCACTCGAGGGAGCCGCCAGGACCCGGCAGCCCCTGCGAGGGAGGCTGACGAGGCGTAGGCGGAGCCAGTAGCGCCCCCTCCCTGGCCGTTCAAAAGCAGCCCCTAGGGAGCGCGAGTGACCAGGGCGGGCAAACAGGGCGTGGCATGTCAGAAGGGTGGGCGCGGCAGTTTGCGTGGCAGTTCGCGCAGGCAGGGTGAGCAGGGAGGGTGGAGAGGGCAGAGTTTCCCCCCGCCCATAAGAACAACATCTTTAACGGCTGTTGACTGCTAGCCGGGCTGCGATGGTCTTCACCAGGCAGAGTACTTTCTCTAGAAAGTCTGTGGCCACCCAGACTGACTGCCTGCTCAACAATACGGCAGTTCAGGTCTCTGGGTGCAGGGACTGCCTGAGCCTGTTGCTGCCATCTGAGGGAGGCAGAGGCACCATGTGTGTGAGGTGCGAGCAGGTGGATGACCTGGTCCGCCTGGTGGCAGAACTCAAAGAGGAGGTGGAGAGGTTGAGGGCTATTAGGGAGTGTGAGCGGGAGATGGACTGGTGGAGTGACTCCCTGCAGGGCCTGAAGGAGAGGTACCGGGGTGAGACACCCCAAATGGGGATGGACCCCCTGCCCTGTCGCTGTCGGGCAGAGGGAGGCGACCTAGAAGTTGAGGAGGGATGGAGACAGGTCTCTGCTCGACCTTTAAGGCAACGCCCCCCCCTGCTGGCCCCACCTTCCCAGGTGCCCTTACATAACCGATTTGAGGCCCTGGAGCTTGAGAGACCGGTGGGTGAGGACGAGGTAGAAAGTCTACCCAGGAGGATGCCTAGGGCGAGGAAGCCGACTCCACGCCTCAAGACTGCCTCCACCAAGAAAGACAGAAGGGTGATCGTAGTAGGCGACTCCCTTCTCAGGGCAACAGAGGGCCCTGTTTGTCGACCTGACCCTACCTGTAGGGAAGTCTGCTGCCTCCCTGGGGCCAGGGTCAGGGATATTGTCAGGAAGCTTCCCAACCTGGTTCGCCCCTCTGACTACTACCCTCTTTTGATAGTCCAGGCTGGCAGTGATGATATTGAAGAGAGAAGCCTGAAGGCTATCAAGCGGGACTTTAGGACACTGGGACAGTTAGTGGATGGAGCGGGAGTACAGGTGGTGTTTTCATCTATCCCTGCAGTGGCAGGGAGGGGTACCGAGAGGACACGGAAAGCCCACCTGATTAACACGTGGCTCAGAGGCTGGTGCCAACACAGAAATTTTGGGTTTTTTGACCATGGGGCGCTTTACTCGGCACCCGGCCTGATGGCTGCAAATGGGTCCCTATCTCTAAGGGAAAAACGGATCCTAGCCCAGGAGCTGGCAGGGCTCGTTGAGAGGGCTTTAAACTATGAAAGAAGGGGGATGGGGCTGAAAGAAGGCTTGTTGGAGCTGTGCCGGGGGGAACAATGGCAAAGCCGGGGAAGAAGGCAATGGCCCGACTGAAGTGCATCTACACTAATGCACGCAGCATGGGCAACAAACAGGAGGAGCTGGATGCCATCGTGCAGCGGGAAGGCTATGACTTGGTTGCCATCACGGAAACGTGGTGGGACCACTCTCATGACTGGAGTGCTGCAATGTCTGGCTATAGGCTCTTCAGAAGGGACAGGCAGCACAGAAAGGGTGGTGGTGTGGCTCTCTATATTAGAGAGTGTTTTGATGTTGAGGAACTTGAGGCTGGGAAAGACAAGGTTGAATCCCTATGGGTTAGGATCAGCAGGAAGGCCAACAAGGCAAGCATCCTGGTGGGGGTCTGTTATAGACCGCCGAACCAGGATGAGGAGACTGATGAGGAGTTCTACAGGCAGCTGGCAGAAGCCGCAAAATCATCAGCGCTTGTTCTCGTGGGGGACTTCAACTTCCCAGACATATCTTGGAAGCACAACACAGCCCAGAGAAAGCAGTCTAAGAGGTTTCTGGAGAGCGTGGAAGATAGCTTCCTGACGCAGCTGGTTAGACAGCCTACCAGGGGAGGTGCCCCGCTAGACCTTCTGTTCACAAACAGTGACGGACTGGTGGGAGATGTGGTGGTCGAGAGCTGTCTTGGGCAGAGTGACCACGAAATGGTTCAGATCTCTATTCTTGGCAAAGTCAGGAAGGGGACCAGTAAAACCGCTGTCTTGGACTTCCGGAGGGCTGACTTTGAGCTGTTCAGGACACTGGTTGGCAGAGTCCCTTGGGAGGAGGTTCTGAAGGGCAAAGGAGTCCAGGAAGGCTGGGCACTCCTCAAGAAGGAAATCTTAATGGCTCAGGAGCGGTCTGTCGCCACGTGCCCAAAGACGAGCTGACACGGAACTAGACCGGCCTGGCTGAGCAGAGAGTTGTGGCTCAAGCTTAGGAGAAAAAGGAGGGTTTATAATCTTTGGAAAAGAGGGCGGGCTACTCAGGAGGACTATAAGGATGTTGCGAGGCTGTGCAGGGACAAAATTAGAAAGGCCAAAGCTCATCTGGAGCTCAATCTGGCTACTGCCGTTAAAGATAACAAAAAACGTTTTTACAAATACATCAACACAAAAAGGAGGACTAAGGAGAATCTCCATCCTTTACTGGATGCGGGGGGAAACTTAGTTACAAAAGATGAGGAAAAGGCTGAGGTGCTCAATGCTTTCTTTGCCTCAGTCTTTAGCGGCAAGACAGGTTGTTCTCTGGATACCCGGTACCCTGAGCTGGTGGAAGGGGATGGGGAGCAGGATGTGGCCCTCACTATCCATGAGGAAATGGTTGGCGACCTGCTACAACACTTGGATGTACGCAAGTCGATGGGGCCGGATGGGATGCACCCGAGGGTACTGAATGAACTGGCGGAGGAGTTGGCCAAGCCGCTTTCCATCATTTATCGGCAGTCCTGGCTATCAGGGGAGGTCCCAGTCGACTGGCGGCTAGCAAATGTGACGCCCATCTCCAAGAAGGGTCGGAGGGTAGACCCGGGGAACAATAGGCCTGTTAACTTGACCTCAGTGCCAGGGAATCTCATGGAGCAGATTATCTTTAATGTCATCATGCGGCACTTGCAGGGCAACCAGGCGATCAGGCCCAGTCAGCATGGGTTTACGAAAGGTAGGTCCTGCTTGACGAACCTGATCTCCTTCTATGACCAAGTGATGCGCTTGGTGGATGAGGGGAAGGCTGTGGATGTGGTCTACCTTGACTTCAGTAAGGCTTTTGACACCGTTTCCCACAACATTCTCCTCATGAAACTGGCTGCTCTTGGTTCGGACTGGCGTACGCTTTGTTGGGTTAAAAACTGGCTGGATGGCCAGGCCCAAAGAGTTGTGGTGAATGGAGCCAAATCCAGTTGGAGGCCGGTTACTAGTGGAGTCCCCCAGGGCTCAGTGCTGGGGCCGGTCCCCTTTAATATCTTTATCAATGACCTGGATGAGGGGATCGAGTGCACCCTCAGTAAGTTTGCAAATGACACCAAGTTAGGTGCGTGTGTCAATCTGCTCGAGGGAAGGAAGGCTCTGCAGGAGGATCTGAATAGGCTGGAGCGATGGGCTGAGGTCAACTGTATGAAGTTCAACAAGGCCAAGTGCCGGGTCCTGCATCTGGAGCGTAACAACCCCAAGCAGCGCTACAGGCTGGGAGAAGAGTGGTTGGAAAGCTGCCTGGCAGAGAAGGACCTGGGAATACTGGTTGATAGGCAGCTGAATATGAGCCAGCAGTGTGCTCAGGTGGCCTAGAAGGCCAAGAGCATCCTGGCTTGCATAAGAAGCAGTGTGGCCAGCAGGTCTAGGGAGGTGATTGTCCCCCTGTACTCGGCTCTGGTGAGGCCGCACCTCGAGTGCTGTGTTCAGTTTTGGGCCCCTCGCTACAGGAAGGACATGGAGGTGCTCGAGAGAGTCCAGAGAAGGGCAACAAAGCTGGTGATGGGTCTGGAGAACAAGTCTTACGAGGAGCGGCTGAGGGAGCTGGGGTTGTTTAGCCTGGAGAAGAGGAGGCTCAGGGGAGACCTCATCGCTCTCTATAGGTACCTTAAAGGAGGCTGTAGAGAGGTGGGGGTTGGTATATTCTCCCATGTGCCTGGTGACAGGATGAGGGGGAATGGGCTAAAGTTGCGCCAGGGGAGGTTTAGGTTGGATGTTAGGAAGAACTTCTTTACTGAAAGGGTTGTCAGGCATTGGAATGGACTGCCCAGGGAGGTGGTTGAGTCACCATCCCTGGAGGTCTTTAAAAGACGTTTAGATGTAGCCCTTAGTGATATGGTTTAGTATAGGACTTGTTAGTGTTAGGGCTGAGGTTGGACTAGGTGATCTTGGAGGTCTCTTCCAACCTAGACAATTCTGTGATCCTGTGATTCTGTGACATCCATCCTGCCATTTTACCCCCAAGAACTGGATTTCCTACGCGCGTCCCTTGACCTTATTCTGTTTAATAGCAAAACCAGCTTTCAGGAGAATTTGAATTATTTTCTTCCCTTTCTCAAAAACTTCTTCTGCTGTGTTACCCCACACGATGATATCATTGATGTATTGCAGGTGTTCAGGAGTGTCCTCCTGTTCCAGTGTCATCTGGATCAGTCCATGGCAAATGGTAGGGCTGTGTTTCCACCCCTGGGGCGGTTGATTCCAAGTGTACTGAATGCCCCTCCAAGTGAAAGCAAACTGTGGCCTGCATGCTGCTGCCAGAGGGATGGAGAAAAATGCATTAGCAATATCGATTGTAGCATATCACTTAGCTGCCTTTGACTGTAGTTCATACCTGAGTTCTAGCATGTCTGGCACTGCAGCACTCAGTGGTGGTGTGACTTCATTCAGGCCCTGATAGTCCACTGTTAGCCTCCACTCGCCATTAGACGTTCACACTGGCCATATAGTACTATTAAAGGGTGAGAGAGTCCTGCTGATCACTCCTCGGCTCTCCAGCCAATGAACCAACTCATGGATAGGGATCAGGGAGTCTTGGTTCGTGCGATATTGCTGCCGGTGCACAGTTGTAGTCGCAACTGGCACTTGCTGTTCTTCAATCCTCAGCAATCCTATAGCAGAAGGGTCTTCTGAAAGACCAGGCAGGGTAGACAGCTGCTTAATCTTCTCTGTGCTCAAAGCAGCTATGCCAAAAGCCCACCAGTACCCTTTTGGATCCTTGAAGTACCCTTTCTTGAGGTAGTCTATGCCAAGGATGCATGGAGCCTCTGGGCCAGTCACGATGGGGTGCTTTTGCCACTCATTCCCAGTTAGACTCACTTCAGCTTCCAATACAGTTAGCTCTTGGGATCCCCCTGTCACTCCAGAGATACAGACGAGTTCTGCCCCTTGGTGGCCTGAAGGCGTTAGGGTACACTGTGCACCTGTGTCCACTAGAGCTTTATATTTCTGCAGTTCTGGTGTGCTAGGCCATAGAATCCACACAGTCCAGTAAATCCGGTTGTCCTTCTCTTCGACCTGGCCAGAGGCAGAGCCCCACTAGTCCTGGTTGGAACATCTGTCGATTAATTCTTTCAAATGTGAAGCAGATGTCTCTTCGTCAGGGTCAGGAGTAATACTAGCCCTTCTACTGCCTCTGGGGGACTGCCCAACAGAAACTGGGGCAGCAATCCTCCTAGGGGCCTCTTTTCTTGCTGTTGTCTCTTTCCAGAGTTCACGTACCTGAGCAGCTAGGGCCAAGGTCAGTTCACCGTCCCACTTTCTCATACCTTCCCCATGGTTGCATAAATAAAACCACAAGGTGCCCCATGGTGTGCGTCCCCGATTCTCCCTTGCTTGAGCTGGAGAATGCTGGCACTTAATGACTGAAAGATTCTTCCATCTAGGTGAGGAGGAAGTTAGGTGTTCTTCTAACCATTGGGACAGTTTCTCCACGGCTGAAATGCAGGCCTGTACTGGGGCAGAGAGATTTTCTTCATATTTATGAAGCTGGTTGGACACAGTATCCACTGTTGGCCCCAACCCCTCATCCCAATTTATTGCTGCCAGTGTGCTGGCATGTGATAAGGGTGCAGCCTGTACAAACTTCCGCCACATGGATGCTGTGCAGTGGACTTCATCAGGGTCTTTAGGTGTCTGTTCATGGTACAAATCACTATAAATCATCTGCAGCACAGCTAATTCCCTCAGTCTCTGGAGACCTTTCTCCATGGGGGTCCACTTGCCTACTTGATATACAAAATCTTCCTTGTGGGGATAACTTTCTTTAACATTTGCTAGGAGTCACCTCCAGAGGCTGAGAACTTGTGCCTCTCTCCCAGTTACTCTGTCAATGATCCTTTCTCTAGAGAGGGATCCCAGCTGCTTGGCTTCATTGCCTTCTAGTTGTTGGCTATTGTCCCCAATGTCCCAGCATCGAGGCAGCCGGGCGAGGATGCGCTCACCTGGATGACAACTAAAATCCTTTCGTATTTCTCGCAACTCACTCAAGGATAGAGATCGAGTGGTTTCTGATTAATTTATGATTTCAGTCTCTTCTCCCTGATACTGTTGTGATGACACTGCTTTAGAGCTGCCTGCCTTTTCCTCTTCTCCCTCCTCCTTAGGAGGAGCTTCTTCCCTTACTAAACGAGCTGACTTCTGTTTCCATTGTTTTGTCTTGACTATAGGGGCAATTGATACCATAGGTGGTTGGTCCTCTGGGGTGGTCACAGTGTGTGTTATCTCGTCATTGAATTCAGAAACTTCCCCATCCCCTTGAGGGTGCTGGGCAGTGTTAACTGACGTTTGATAGGCATAAGCCAGACCCCAGCAGAGTGCAGCAAGCTGGTGGAGTTCTCTGGTATTGCCAAGGTCAGGGCATACGTCTTTCAAACATTCTACCTTTTTTTTTTTTTTTTTTTTTTTGATTTTTCACTTGTTTGGGGGTGAAGTTAAAAACCATTGGATGAGAAAACCATGACAGGTACCTGCCCATATCCCCCCACACACCTTGCCACCCACAACTACTTTGTCTCGGGGCAGGTTTTTGGATGATATTCTTAATAAATTATTTGACCTTAGGGAGGAAGAAAAACACTAGAACTAGTAATAGGAGGATGACATCCAACCAAGGGTATCCAAAATACCCAAAGGCTGCTGCAATTAGCCCACAGGGAGAGAAGAAGAAGGCACCACTCCCAATATTATTCACAAATTGACTGCTAGGGGAGAAAAAGAAGGTGGTGTAATTCTTAATATTTCCAAAAAGATAATCTCCAGGAGACCAGAAGGATAACAATGCAGGGCCTGAGTACCA